>NW_006435837.1:8178104-8191844 GCF_000325575.1 Pteropus alecto
CCTGAAAATGCTATTTGTATATATTAAAAGCTGCTGCCTGAGAATCAGGCTTCTAATTTACCACATATCTAGGGGCTGACTACCATCCTCCCCAGAGACTGGGGAGGCCAGTGGATGCCTTCTGCGCCTGCTCCAAGTCACCAGTACCTCCCAGGAAGGAGCGTATATACTTAACTATGCCCCAGATATAGCAGCTGCCACCCAAAGGACAGATCCCTGGACTGCCTGCCTCTGACACCCAATGGAGCTTACAGTCACAAGTCCCATAGGACTGTAGCAAAGAAAGAAGCAGTTCTTAACAGGTGCAGGAACCCCCCACCCCCCTAGGTGCCCCCACCATGGCTATACACCCAGGCCAAGTGCAGAGGGATTAGGCAAAAATGCCCATCTCCCAGGAAGGGGCCTAACAACAGTAGTCCACCCTTATGCACCGGTGATACATTCCAAGATCCCCAGTGGATGCCTGAAACCGTGGAGAGTACCAAACCCTATACATACTATGGTTTTTTTCTATACATACACACTTATTATAAAGTTTAATTTATAAATTAGAAACAGTAAGAGATTAACAACAATAATAATAAAGAACAATTATAATAATATACTGTAATAAAAGTTATGTAAGTGGCTTCAGGGCCATTAAGTAAAATAAGTGTGGCTTGAATACAAGCATTGTGATACCGCGACTGTTTATCTGATAACAGAGGTGGCTACTAAGTGACTAACAGGCAGATGGTGTATACAGCATGGACGCGTTGGACAAAGGGATGATTCACATTCCAGGCAGGATGGCATAAGATTTCATCACGCTACTCAGAACATGCAATTTAACACTTATGAATTATTTCTGGAATTTCTCAGTTAATATTTTCATTGGGTAATAAAAATATTGACCATGAGTAACAATCTGCAGAAAGCAAAACACTGGATAAAGGGAGACTACCGTACATAGTTTCCCAGCTGTTGAGAGTCCAGCTTCCAATCAGCCTGCATCTAGGTGCTCCCTGTGATCCTCCCCACTGGGACATTGACCAGTCTTGATATACCTTCAACTACTGGGTGGCACCAAGAACAAAGAAGAAGGCTTGGACAATCACAAAGGTTTGAGATGCAACCAAGAGCTTGGGCTGGGCAGACTGACACGGTTCATTTCCTACACAAGACCACTCTGTTAAAGACTGGGACAGTTTTATCTAATGTGCAGACACCAACACAGAGTCAAGGAAAACAAACAATGGAATATGTTCCAGATAAGACAAAACTCCAGAAATAAATGGAAATAAATTACTTACCTGAGAGTTCAAAGTAATGGTCATACAGATGCTCACCGAGGTCAGGAGAACAATGTGTGAACAAAGTCAGAATTTCAATAGAGAGAAAATATTTAAAAGTACCAAGGAAATCATAGAGCTGAAGAATACAATACTGAAATGAAAAATTCTAGGACATGGACTAGAGACTAGTGGTTACCAGAGAGTAGTGGGGAGGAGAGTGGGGGGAAGTAGACAGGGTAAAGGGGGTCAAATATGTGGTGATAGAAAGAAATCTAACTATGGGAGGTGAACACGTAGTGTAAATATATATGCCTTACTGTTAAAGTGTATAGCTGAAACTTATTGGACTTCGTTAACCAATGTCACCATAAATAAATAAATAGATAAATAAATAAATAAATAGAAATCTAAATATGTGGTTTTACTACCAACTAAAGACTAAATTCCTTCTAGCTTGCTTACTTTTTAATTTCCAGAAAATCCATATCAAAGTATTTTACCTAAAAATCTGTATAAAGGGTACACTGTACTATATTTTTTATTCTTTGGGATAGTCAAGTCTGAAAAAATTGCTATACTAACTTAGATATGTGTATTTTTGGTCTGAAAGAGAATAAAGTCAAATTTTATAGTGGTGAATTTTCTTGCCAAAATAGCCTGGAGCAATGGTTTCACAGCTGAATTTCAAATAAAGTGATGTAACATTAACCAAAAATAAAATTTTATTGAGGGGTTCAACAACGGACTAGATCACAAGAAAAAATAAGCAAGCTTGAAGACAGTCCAGTGGAATTCATCCAGTCAGAGGAGAAAAAGAGTAAAGAATGAATATATATATAGAGAGAGGGAGGTCCATGAAGGAAAATAGAAAGGGGCAGAAAGAGAAAGTTCAAAGAAATAATGGCTGAAAACTTCCCTGATATGGGGAAAGAAACAGACATCCAGCTCCAGGAAGTCCAGGGAGTTCCAAAAAAGATGAATCCAAAGGGATGCACACGAGACACATTATAATTGAATTGTCAAAAGTTAAAGAGAATCTTAAGAGCAGCAAGAGAGAAACAAGTTGTTACATACATGGGAACTCCCATAAGACAATGAGCAGATTTTTCAGCAGAAACTTTACATAAAATTTTGCAAAAGAGAACGGCAGGATATGTATCCAAACTGCTGAAGGAAATAAAACCTGTCAACCAAGCATATTATATACCTGGCAAAGCTGTCCTTCAAAATTGAAGGAGAGATCAAGAATTTTCCAGACAAGCAAAAGCTGAAGGAGTCATCACTACCAGACTGGCCTTACAAGAAATGTTAAAGGAGTTCTTCGAGCTGAAATAAAAAGACACTAATTAGCAACAGGAAAACAAACAAAATAAAAAACTCACTGATAATGGTAAATATATATTTAAATTCAGAATACTTTTGTAATGGTGGGTAAATCACATAACTCTAGTAAAAAAATTAAAAGACAAAAGTATTAAAAATGACTACGCAATTGTTTGTTAGTGGATACAAGGTATAAAAAGATGTAAACTGTGACATCAAAAACAAAATAGGGGAGAGTGTATAAGAGTAGAGCTTTTACATATGTTCAAAGTTAAGTTGTTATCACCTTGGAGGAGACTGTTATAAATGTTTTATGTATGCCCCATGGTAATCACAAAGCAAACACCTACAGTAGATACATAAAAGATAAAGAATTCTAAGCATACCGCTACAGAAAATCATCATCAAATTGCAATGGGAGAGAACAAAGAGATTACAAAACAACCGGAATATTAACAAAATGGCAACAATAAGTCTGTACCTATCAATAATTACTTTAAATGTAAATGAACTCAATTCTCCAATCAAAACACACAGAGTAGCTGAAAAGATTTAAAAAACAAAAAACAAATATGCTGCCTACGAGATACTCACTTTAGCTTTTTAGCTTTAATGATACACCAGACCAAAAGTGAAGGGATGGAAAAAGATATGACATGCAAATAGAAGCCAAAAGAAAGCAGAGGTAGCTATATTTACATCAGACAAAATAGGCTTTAAGCCTAAGACCGTAACAAGAGACTAAGAATATTATATAATGATAAAGGGGTCAATTCATCAAAAGGATATAACATTTGTAAATATGCACCCAACATAAGAGCACCTAATACAGAAAGCAAATATTAACAGATCTGAAGAGATAAATAGACAACAATACAGTAACAATAGGGGACTTCAATACCCCCACTTTCAACAATGGATAGGTCATCCAGACACAAAATCAATAAGGAAACACTGGGTTTAAACAACAATTTGGATCATATGACTTTAAACATTTACAGAATGTTCCATCCGACAGGAGTAGAATACACACTCTTCTCAAGGAGACATGGAACATTCTCCAGGATAGATCATACGTTAAGCCACAAAACAAGTTTTAACAAATTTAAGAAGACTGAAATCATATCAAGCATCTTTTCCAACCACAACAGCATGAAACTAGAAATTACAAGAAAAATGGAAAATTCACAAACATGTACAGATTAGACAATGTGATCCTGCCAAGAAATGGGTCAAAGAAGGAAGAGAAATAAAAAAAAAAAAAGCATCTCGAGACAAATGAAAATGGAAACACAACATACCAATACTTATGGAGTCCAGCAATAGCAGTTCTAAGAATGTTTACAGCAGTAATCGCCAACATTAAGAAACAAGAAAGATCTTAAATATACAACCCAACTTTACCCCTCAAGGAACTAGAAAAATAAGAACTCAGCCCAAAGGTAGCAAAGTGAGGAAATAAAAATGAGAGTAGATATAAATGAAATAGAAACTGAGAAAACAACAAAATCGATCAATAAAACTAAGAGCTGGTATTTTGAAAAGATAAACAAAATGGACAAAACTAGCTAGATTAACCAAGAAAAAAATAGGGAACTCAAAATTATAAATCAAAGAGGAGACATTACAACTGATACCACACCAACATACAGGATCATAAGAGACTACTATGAACAATTGTATGCCAGCAACTGAACAACCTGGCAGAAATGAGTAAGTTCTTAGAAACATATAACCTTCTAAGACTGAATCACGAATAAAAATCTGAAGAGATCAATTACTAATAAGGAAATTGAATCAGGAATCAAAAATCTCCTAACAAAAAAGGTCCAGGACCAGAGATGTCTTCACTGGTGAATTCTACTAAACATTTTTTTTAAAAGAATTAACTCCAATTCTTCTCAAACTCTTCCAAAAATAGAAGAGGAGGGAACACTTCCAAACTTAACCTCATACCAAAATCAGACAAAGATGCTATAAGAAAACTACAGGCCAACATCCCTTATAAAAATAGATGCAAAAATCCTCAATAAAATATTAGCAAACCAAATTCAACAGTACATTAAAAGGATCGCACACCATAATCAAGTGGGATTTACTCAAGGGATGCAAGGATGGTCGAAATCAAATAATATGATATGCCATATTAACAAAATGAATAAAAATCATACGATCATCCCATTAGATGCAGAGAAAGCATTTGACAAAATTCAACATGCTTTCATGATAAAAACTCGCAACGAACTGGGTATAGAGGCATCCTGCCTCAACACAACAATGACCATATATGACAAGTCCATGGCTAATGACACACTCAACAGTAAAGTGTCTCTATTTGCAGATGGCATGATATAATATATAGAAAATCCTAAAGACTCCACCAAAAAGTAAAAAACTATTAGAACCAATAAATGATTTCTGTGAAGTTACAGGATAGAAAATCAATATACAGAAATCAGTTGCACTTCTATACACTAACAATTAACTATCAGAAAGGGAAATTAAGAAAACAATACCATTTGCAATAGCATGCAAAATTATACAGTACTTAGGAACAAATTTAACCAAGATGATTAAAGATCTGTATACTGAAAATTATAAGACGCTGATGAGAGAAATTGAAGACACAAATAAATGTAAAGATATTTCATGCTCACAGACTGGAAAAATATTGTTAAAATGTCCATACTCCCCAAAGGAATCTACATATTCAATGCAATTCCAGCAAAATTCCAAAGGTATTTTTCACAGAAATAGGAAAAAAAAAAAACAAACCCTTAAATTTGTCTGAAACCACAAAATCAAAACAAAAGAAAACCCAAATAGCTACAGTAAATTTAAGAAAGAACATAGCTGGAAGCATCACACATCCTGATTTCAAACTATGTTACAAAGCTATAGTAATAAAAACAGTATGGTATTGGCATAAAAACAGACACACGGATCAACGGAACAAAATGGAGAACCCAGAAATAAACCTACGCAAATATGGTCAATTAATTTACAACAAAGAATATACAATAGGGAAAGGACAGTCTCTTCAATAAATTGTGTTGGGAAAATGGGATAGGTACAAAAAAAAAAATAAAACTGGACCCCTATCTTGTACCATACACAAAAATCAACTCCAAATGGATTAAAAACTTGAACATAAGACCTGAAACAGTAGAATTCCTACAGGAAACACAGGGGGTAAGCTCCTTGACATCACTCTTGGTGATGATTTCTTTGGATGTGACACCAAAAGCAAAGGCAACAAAAAGCAAAAATAAACAAGTGGGACTATATCAAAGTAAAAAGCTACACTGCAAAGGCATAGGACCATTGATAAAATGAAAAGGAAACCTAGCTAGAACAGGAAAAAACATTTGCAAACCATATATCTGATAAAGGGTTAATATCCAAAATATATACTTATGCAACTCAATAGCAAAAACCAAACAATCCAACAAAGAACTGAACAGACATTTTCCTAAAGACAACATATAAATGGCTAACAGGTAGATGAAAAGGTGCTCAATATCACTAATCGTCAGAGAAAAACAAATCAAAATCAGTGAGATATCACCTCACACCTGTTAGGATGGCTATCATCAAAAAGACAAGAAACAACAAATGTTGACAAGGACGCGGAGAAAAGGGAATCCTCGTGCACTGTTGGTGGGAATGTAAATTGGTGCAGCCACTATGGAAAACAGTATGGAGGTGCCTCAAAAATTTAAAAATAGAATGATCGTATGATCCGGCAATCCCGTGTTCACTGCAGCATTATTCACAGAAGCCAAGATATGGAGACAACCTAAGTGTCTATCAAGAGATGAATGGATAAAGATATTGTGTGTAAATACGTAATGGAATATTATTCAGCCATGAGTAAGAAGGAAATCCTGCCATTTGCAACAACATGGATGGACCTCGAGGGCATTGTGCTAAGTGAGATAAGGCTGAGAAAGACAAATACCACATGATCTCACTTATGTGTGGCATCTTAGAAAGAACTCACAGAAACAAAGACAATGGGATTACCAGAGGCTGGAGAGTGGGAGAAAGAGATGTTGGTCAAAGAGCACAAACTTCCATTTGGGAGGTGGCCTAGCGATCATAGTTACAATGTTGTTTTTACACTTGAAAGCTGCTGAGCGTAGACCTTAACTGTTCTCACGGCAAACGTGGCGATTATGTGAAGTGATGCAGGTGGTAGCGAATGCTACGTGGGCATCATTTTGCAATATGTAGGAGTATCAAATCGATATGTCCTATACCTTATGCTCACAATGTGTTACATGTCAATTACATATCAATAAAGCTGGAAGAAACGTTATGAGGTGCGGTTGAAAGATGCCAAATTCCTGGTGGCAGTATGACTCAGTGTTTGATGTGCTAAGTGTAGCAGTGAACAGTGCCTGGACAGCTTCTTTCTTTCAATTACTTTCAAAGGTATAGTTTGATGAAAAATCCCTTAGAAGTCTGAGGAATAAGAAATGCTAAAAAACCTTCCACTTTGCTATAGAACCCAATGGCCACACAAGCATCAGTGGAAAAAAACAATTCAGCCCAGTTTGTATTTGTAAAGGAAAATGATCTGCTCTAGGATTTCACTGGACACACAGACCAGACAAATCCTGTGTCAGGAGCTGGGTGACCATGGGTTAGCACTGGAAGTCTCACGTCCCGGGAGAGCCCTCGGGCCGGGCAAACTAAGACAGCTGTAAAAAAGCGGTTCTGTGTACGCCTTTTGGTGACTACAGCAGCAGAGTCATTAAAGAACTTTCCCACGCGCAAGATGCTGGACCGAGAGCTGCAGGTTTACAAAGATGAAGAACAGTGAGCAAGAGCAAACCGGTCCCCTCACGTTGTGGAGGTTATGTTGCCGCTGCACGCGAGTGCACTTACCGTGATTTGGTTGGTGTGTAGTTTCTGAAGATCATTTTGGAAAGCGACATCCAATGGGTGACCCATTCCAAGTCCCGGATGTCCTTCTCCAGAGCAGCTTTGGAACAGCCTAGGTTAGAGGTCGTGCTAGTCTCGACACCTGGATATGTGTACTGGCTCCACATCCTGACAGTCACAAGACCTTGGTCAAGTCACTAACTCCTCTGTGACCTGTGTTTCCTACTCTATAAACTGTGGATAGTCATACCTACACGTCACACAGCTGATATGAGTATGCGGTGACATAATACAGGTATAGGTTTAAAATTACACCTGGCACACAACAAGTGCTCAGTAAATGGTACCTTCTGTTAACATCATCTGAGAGTTTGTTGATATTCAAGGAAAAAATGTCAAAAGTAAAGACCAGTGGTGACACTGCACTACTTCTAGAGCCTGGAATGGAAAGACTCATGTCTTCATTTTCAGGGACAAATCAGAAGGACAATGTCAGGGGAGATGGACTCCTGTTTGACAGGCAGTAGCCCTAGAGAGTAGCTCTAGAGAGGAACACAGATGAAATTTCCAAAATGCAGGCCTGGAATTTGACCAATAAGATAAATTTTCAAAGAAATAACCTAACACAAAAATGGAAGAAAAAAAAAACCCAGCAGCTCATTCTAGTGCAATGAAAGGCCTAAGGATGAGAAATTCTGAAGAGCTATCATTTCACTAGATTATTTTTGGTTTATACACTAGAGTACCAAATAAAATTATGGAAAAAAACCACACTGGATTACACAATTTTTATTGAGATTTTGTCTTATTACAGAGAACTCATTGGCCTTCAGTTACATGAATAAGAAGCTGGGCCACATGCATGGTTACCAAGAGTCATCTGGTTCTTCATGAGAAGGGCCTGTGAAACTAAATTAGAGAAAGACAAAAATTTTAAAACTTTGTTAAATTCTTGTCAAGTTTATTCAGAGACCTTTATAATGTTCTCATTCCTTCTCCATGGAGTTTCTGCCTTCACTTAAAATTTGTATCTGTAGCAATTTCACGACTTAAAAAAATGCAATAGATTTTTTTTTGAAATCAGTAATTTTGATTCATTAATTTCTTACAGGCAGACTCCAATATCTGAATGTACCCCTTGGCCAAGGAAACCAGCAATATGATGATAATGCTGTGCTTAAGAATGAGACGGTGCAGAAACCATACCTTTCGTCTTTGTCACTAGGTGGCAGTGTGTCCATTTGTGAATCTTCTCTGACAATCTTTGAGCTCTGATACAAAGAGGGGGAAAGAATTTTGAAATTAGATATGTATTAATTTTATTAACTACTTTGATTTCTCTAAGTACTATTTTTGAAATACATATGTAATTTAAGAGTCCAAAAATGAGGTGACTTTTAAACATGAAATTTAGCAAACACATCAAACTATCCAGTATGCATTCTCAATACCCATAGCACTTCAGACTTAAGAGTACTGATGTCTCAAAAAGTACCAATGCATTCATTATTCATTGATAGGGCTTTCATTATATTTCTTTCTTGTTTTAAAAATTAGAGACATCTCAACCTTTACAAACTTTGACAAATCAAAATCTGTTCCATTTTTCACCCAAGCAAAAGTGATGAAATTTTGTCAAGAGTATAATACATTTAAGACTCAAGGATCCATTTAAACTTTGGATTTTCTCTGCTTTTACCTTTTTGTCGCCAATGGAGAAGGCAGACTCTTGTCCCAAAGTTTTCTAATAAACCACAGAAGCCCTCGCCCCCCATCCCCGTCCCCGTCCCTGCCAGCCCCTACCCCAGACAGCGGGTCCACAGCTTCAGCACCTTATCTGCTGTGTCATGGGCCTCTTGGATGATTTTCATGTATTTCTCTAAAGGGTTTTCAGCACGAGCAGATTTGTCTTTCATTTCTTGAATACTTCCTTCTAATTCTTTCTCCATTTCAATCTTCAGGGACTCTTCGATCATCCGCTGTCAAATAGATGGGCAGCAAAGTAGGAAACACACAAATATATTTTTTAAACACCCAGTAATATAATTCTGATCCTTTAAGTAAAACCGGCATACGAGAAAACTTTTTTTTTCTTTTGAGTCACTACCACCATCAAAAGGGGACAAACATGTCAACTCAACAAAGGAAGGGATGAATTTGCCTGAAGTGTCCCGTGCTTTAAACCAAATTAACTAGGAGTTCAGGGAACATCCACACAGATTAATTTATGTAAGATTTAGCAGGCGTGTGAAGTGGCCAGAATAATGCATCTGGCTGGGACCAGAATAAGGACGTAGAAGGCCAAGGAGAATTAGGAAGGAGGAGGGCAGGGGAACCTGTGGAAGCCACCACGGACTGGCAGTCACCTCCCCTGGCTCCGTCTAGTCCCAGTTGGCTGACCTGTAAACCCTACTTACAACTTGCAGTCCGCCTCCTTTACGGGTGTTTTCAGCACCAGGCGACAACGCATGCAAATGAGCTCGCAAAAGCCCTGCTTTACTATGAAACTCCTAGGGCGTATGCACAGCCTTTCCTGGCGCTTTCAGCAAAGGAGGGGTCCGCGATGCCTACGGCAGGCCGTTTACAAGTGACCTACCGCTGCCAAGCCTCTGGGACACACTAAGGACTCACGTGCCCGAGAGCAAGGTACTTCATAAGGGTGCACCACGGAGAAGTTAGGACAGAGAAGTCAGCTGTACATATATTACCCTTTCTTGATCCAGTTTTTCTAGCTCTCTTCGTTCCCTTTCTAAAGCTTCTTGTTCATTCTGCTTTCTTTCTTCTCTCTGCCTTTGTTCTTTCGCCTGCTGCTCCCATACTTTTTCTTCTCTCTTTTCTCCAATTTGTTTCTTCTGATCTACACCTAAAGGATCAGAAAATAAAGAGCGAGTAGCTTGCAGCACGTTTTTCAAACAGGTGCGGGACCGGTTTACGGGGCCCTGCCGAGACTCAGGGAGACTGCCTGATTCTCAGCGGGCTCTGCTGAGCTGCTGGTCCATCGTCAAGGTCTTCGGTCCCCCGTCCCATTCCTAGCACCGCGGGATCCCTTTACTTTACTGAGATGAACAGAAGTCACCCTCACCACCAACTACTTCGACGGTCGTCCCCTCCACATCACACTTTCCCCTCCTCTTCGCCTGGCTCCTCCCTCCTTCATGCTTCCCCAGGCAGGCCCCGCACTGCTGCCTCTGCACTTGGGGACGACCCCTCCCCTACCTTTAGGTTCGGACTTAACCATTAGCCCCTATTTATTGACACAGCAGTTCTAAGCCGCTCCCCTGAATCTGCAAAGGCACTCGAGCCTCTGCTGCTCAGACCAGTAGGAAAGTAGCACACATACCGCCCGCCTGCTCGCCAGCTCGCTGTCATTCCCCACCGCCTCCGGGCCGGCCCCTCACAGGGTTCCAGCTGTCGCCCCTGCCCCACACCATCTTCTGGAGTCCTGATCTCTCCCCCAGCCTCACATCCATGTTTCTGAACGATTCTCTGCCACCAGCACATGGAGGCACCAGCTTCCTGAGTTATCACTCCTGTCTGTCCCTTTAATCATGCTCCTCTACACTATGCTCGCTCAGCCACCAGGCTTACAGCTTAACTCCTCCTCCTGCTGCCATTAGGATCCTGATCACCAACTACCTGGATGGCTGAAATAACCTAGTCAGTGCTCTCCCTGACATCAGTTTGCCTTCAAGCCACCCATCTTCATCGGCATCAGTCATTTCCTGAAGAGAAGGATCTGCTGTGCCCCGTCGCCACTACGGCGGAGTCCACACTTGCTGTGATCTAGGCTCCGACAATGTGCCTTTTTCTTTCTGGACAGACTTCCTACATCCCCGTAACTTTTGCATTTGAAACGTTTCTCTGTAGCAGCATGCGCACTGTACCCGAACGCAGGTGGACCTTCCTTGCTCTCTGCCTTCGCTTTCACTGTCTCCTGAACTTGATGTGCTCCTTGCCACTAACCTCTCCCACAAAACCCCACCTACCACGCCACCTCCTCTTTGAGGTCCTCCTTATTCCTAAAGTGACAATTAGCCTATCCGGCACTATAGCCACTCAGTATTCTGTGCCTGCCTTGTCAAAACCATGTGTGTCTGTTTCTCCTACTTCTGTCCTCTGGGCTTTGTCTGTCTGTTCCGTATAGCTCGCGGCGCAAGTCCCTTTGCCTCACAGGTTTAACTCAATCTCAATCCCACAGATCATACTGACCTCTCTCCTCCAGAGACAAATTCACAGTTGCCTCAGAAGACTCTAAACTCTGTGGCTCTGGCCTGTTCTAAGTCCCCAGCAGAAACTCAGTGAGTTTTACTAACGAGACAGAGGCAACACAGTGTTTTCTGTCTCTTGATCCTGGTCATGAAATTCAAATACCAGAGGAGGCCACTGATCATTTCCACAGACAGAAATGCACTGTCCTCCCTGCTGGAGGAAGAAAGGTTACTCCTGTGGCATCGCCTTCTCACATGGAACTGCAATCTCAGAATAGGAATGACGTGTGGCTGCCAACTTAAAAAGATAAAGAAAAATGGGCTACTTCTTGGTTGTAGGCTATACCGTCATGCGCTGTGTAACAAAATTTCAGTCAACAACGGACCACATATATGACTGTGTTCCCATAAGATTATAATGGAGCTGAAAAATTCCTATCGTCTAGTGACGCTGGACCTGTCATAATGCCATAGCACAACACATTACTCATGTGCCTGTGGCGATGTGGTGCAAACAAGCCCACTGCGCTGCCAGTACAGCACATGGAATTATGGACGATACATAACACTTGATAATAAATGACTGCTACTGGTTTACGTACTTACTATGCTAGACTTTTTAATCATTATTTTAGAGTCTATTCTCCCTACTTATTAAGAAAAGTTTGCTATAAAACAGTATGCCATGTTACTCCAGCAGCAGCCTCACACATGTCATGTTTACTGTGTCTCTTGATTGCGTCATTTTCTCTGGTGCTGGCTTTAATCTCGTGCTTTGTACGTAACATGCCATATGTTGTTTTTATTCCATACTCAGGTCTCTGCCAAATGGCTTCCTACCAGATCTGCTCCCGGGTGGCCACTGTCCCTCCTCAGTACCTGTCCCATTGGAGGTCTTTGGTGATGGCTTGCTGATCGTCCAACTCCCCCACTAAAAACTCTGTGAGGCAAGGGCTTGGCTCGGCTCACTGCTGTATGCCCGGCACAGAGAAGGCTCTTGATCAAGTCTCACTGACTGAGAGCTTTCTAGAATGATTTACTTTGGAATCAGCAACGTCGACCCTCTCAAAGTGTCTTTGTTCAGTAATTCCTCATATTCCTGAGTGTAGTGACTTAATCCAAGAAACCGCTCATAAGAGGCTTTGCATACATAGGTTTGGGGGATGATAGTCCCTCTCAAATGTTGGGAAAACAAGAGGTGATTTTACTTGAGAAATTTCCTTTCAAGTTTGAGGCTTAACTGCTTTGGTCCAAGGAAAAGGATCTGGCTGGAACAAAGCTCAAATTCCCCCCCTACAGTGTTTGTCCCTGTCCCTCCACACTGGTGAGGGGAGTGGGTATTCTGGAGAAGAGGAAAGAGAAAGTGGGCCAGACACGAGAAGTCTAATGACCAGTTTTCCTCCAGTGTTATCAGCTTTTCCGAAGACCGAAATATAAAAGTTTTTACACCCTAATTTTTTAAGATATGAAGATAAATAGATACAAGAAGAAATGTTACCATTTCACAATCGTATTGAAGATGTATATGGGTATTAACCATTGTTTCGACTTTATGCTATGATTTCCCAAGATGATAAGGCTCTCAAGGAATGGCTTTCACAGAAGAGTCTTAAGCAAAAATGTAACTGCTCTGTCACACTTCGGACAGGTAAATAAAAAATTTTTAAGGCAATTCGCCCAGGAAGACTAAATGAGAAGCCTCTCCTTCACAGCTTTCTCCTCAGCACTGTCTTTACATGTCCAAACTGAGAGCTACTTCAGAAATGTCATCAACAGTAACACCCCAACCAAGATTTTGAATAACTTAGGCTCACAGAAAGTCCTTCGACAACACATGAAACAATTTCCAGGGCAGAGACTGATGTTCAGTATTTCGTCACGTCAGCGGTTAGTTAAAACCAAGACAAACTTACTTGGGAAGTGACAGGAGACAGGTGTGGAAGCAGTGGCTGCGGCAGAGTCCAGATGAGGCATGTCGCCAGCGGGATGGAGGCCATCCACTTCAAACGGCTTTGGTAGGGGCCCTCCATCTATACAAGGTGTGA
>NW_006435837.1:8200580-8210537 GCF_000325575.1 Pteropus alecto
TATTGAAATATCAATGAGTTAAGAAAGCTCTTAAAGTTAGTTACAAAGAATTTGCAAATTTGACTAAGCCCTGTCATTTAACTGTTTTAAAATATACCTTCAGACTTGGCGATGAAGCTTACAAGGCTATGCAATAGGTTCTGTACAAACATAAAGCCTTCCCAAGCTGGAAAGAACTTCAGAGATGACCACCCATTTTATAGCTCAGCAGCAGCCTCCCCTGCTGGAACACGCCGAGGCGGGCCAGAGGCTGGACGCCACTTGCTAGACAATGAAGCCAGTACACTTCCCCCTCCGTTCTTTCACTAGGAAGGGCATTTCTAAACCTGAGGCAGTGGATAGAATCTGCACGCTCTAAGGAAAAATTACTTAGCATCATCATATTCCATAAAAAAGGGAAAGAAACAAATTAAAAAATAACTTTTTAAAATCTGAGGCAATCCTAAACTTGATAAATTAAGGGATCGCTTGCGGGCTCATCTCCAACTTTAAAATTATTGGTTAGTCTGAATTTTTTAAAAAACAGAACTGAAATGCATCCCTGAAAATCTCTGTGATATAAAAAAGAGGCAATATATTTGTATTTATGGTTTTATCACAGAATATACATGTCCTAATTTATAACTGCTTTGCTTTTTATAACAATGGATATGTTTCACCAAAACTAAGCTTTCTACATTTTCAACTTATAAAAACCGGTACTTATACTTGAACTTACGTTCAAAAGATGATTCAAGTTCCTCATTATCCTTAAAAGACAGCTTGTCGGGATTTGAAAATTCACTTTTGTCTTGAAGTTCAGTTTGCCTTTGATAAAGACTGGGTTAGAAGAATAAAATTCATGAATGTGAAGCTCTAATAACATAAGACCCAAGGGCACAGGATGACGGAATGCCTTTTGTGACTGGAGAAAACGCTTTAGAAAATTAGTTGTTCCCAGTGAGAACAAGAGCTACACAGCACTGGGCGCCCTCCACACGCCCGGCCTCACTCTAAGTGATTAATACACATTGACTCTGGTAGTCCTCACAGCCAACTTATGATGAGGCACGCACTACCACTGCTACACTGAGAACGACGCTGCACTCTCAATGCTGTTCCTAAGAGTTTATTTTATCAAGAACCACCATTTTTGAAAAAAACAAATTCTGCACGCCATCAGCAGGAGCCAGCTGAGGATGCAATACTGCAAACCGCCTATGCATCAGAGTACCCGAAGTCAGCGCATGTGTGTCTTGTCTCAGCTTTATCACGAGAGTGCGATATAAAAAGTTACATGCTCTAGGACCACAATAGGCACATGTAGTGGTTTTCAACTTCGTAGGGTAAAACTGAGCCAACAGGCAGATGCCCAGCCTGGAGCCCAGAACTAAGGAGTCGGACTCTCTTGCCATGGGGACCCAATATGTGGGTCAAACCCCAGCCTGGGCGACCTACTGCCCAGCTTCCAACACATCCGCTCCTGCTTCAGCAATCATAGCCTAGGGCCACAACAGCTTTGGAATTTCAGTAAGACAAATTAAAATTTTATTTGTTTATGCTTAAATACCAAAATATCTTTTAAAATGGCTTTTTAATGTATTGTGAAACTGCTTCAAGTTTATAAATAAACTGAATTTGTTTGCTTTTGCAGCTTCTGTATGTCTATTCATGGAACTATGAAGGTGCTTACTAATATCACAGTACATATTCTATGTATCAAGTTTAGCAAACAAATAGAAATCACTTATTTGCTAAAAGGACTTTTTCCCCAGGTACTTCAGATGATTCCCAAAGATCACACATCATCTTACCATCTGATTGCAAATTCCATATTGACACACGTCAAGCTGAGACCCCATGTGGCTAACCAGCCTGGGCCAAGCCGACCAGAACAGGGCACTTACCTGGCCTTCTGCTTCAGGGAGCTGGAGAATGAATGGACCGGAAGGCTGCGGCCAGACTCGGCAGGAGAAGGTCGGGGCGTTCTGTCAGAGCGAGGGCTGGCAGCCGCCACGTGGGCTCGGCCCAGGCCTAAGGGGCAGAAGGAAACAGGGCAAGAATATCACAAGTTACGCGGACGAAAAAAGCAACGTGGTTTCTAAGGAGCTCTTACTTGGAAAACAAATTCTATCATCCTTGCAAACAGATGAGTATGATGCATACATGATCCAAAGAAGGAACGATTCAAGCACCTAATGAAACTGCAACGACAACAGTGAAGTGTAGAAAACCAATCGCCCGCCAGTAAAAGAAAAGCCAGTCACGATCTGAACACCTGTGCGTGCCAGGCGACACGCTGGAACATGCCATTGCCAGTCCGGCCCATGGCCTCCTACACCAATGCTGTGCTCTTCCTCAGACAAGAGATCCGAGGGCCCGGGCTATCCAAGCCAAGCAGCCGCAACCCTTTCTGCAGCTTACCTTCCAGATGCATTTTGTCATCAAGGCCTCGTTTGGCCTTTGCCAGGGGCGTGGAGGAGGGGCGTCGGCAAGTGCCTCTGCGCAGCCGTGAGGCCATGGTGCCCTCTAGCGCTGTTGCTACGTCCCCCGCAGGCGGCTCAGACACGGTCCCGTCCTCTGCCAACATGTTCCTTTCGGAGGAACCCGAAGGGATGCTCTTGAGAGCTCCTAGCAAGTGCAGGGCTGGCGGGCTCCTGGCTGCCAGTGGGGTCCTGGTGGCGGGATACTGACTCATTCTTCGTTGGTAATCCTGGAAAGCTTTGTCCAAGCGGTTGGCCTCTCGCTCTAGCTCTCTCATTCTCGCCTTGGTACTGGCTACAAACTCAAGGTCGGAATCGGGGGAGCTGCCATCCGTGCTTGTGTTTGGATAATGTATGACCCTTGGTGTAACTGTGACTGCCATCGGCTTTTCCTCTTTGAGAGTTTTCAAAAAGTCCCCGCTCGTGTCACCATCGTGAGGCGCCATGAATCCGGGGACAGAACGATGGATCAGAGACTGCTTTGGATTGCGGTACACTTCATTCTCTAGGGCTTTGGGTTATGGAAATAGTATGAGAAATGAGGGGAAGATAAAAGAGAAATAAACTTGAGAATATTATTTTGAAAAATTAAAGAAGGTATTAATAAGGACACACTTGCACATTAAACAGTTTCTGAAGCCACGGTGATGCCAATACTTATTTATTATCATCTAGTGAGAGCTCCTCTGTACCAGCCACAGTTTCACAGGCCTTCTTTCTTAACCCATGATATTATTTCACAATCCATTATACGCAACCCTGATATCCAAAAAGCTCTGAGAACTGAAAATTTACTCGTAATTTATTTGGTGGCAAAGCCTAACCAGACCTGAACTCATCTGGTTGATATACTTGACCTGAACTCATATAATAATCTTTATTTGTTCTACCCAGTGTGGATATTCATACATTTGATGTGAATCAATCGACATGTTTCATCACTACGGGATGCCGCCCCGGACACCAGGGGCTGTGGCAAAACCCAGTGCAGGCCCTGAGCTTCAGGTAAGGGGTGACCCGCAGTTAGACAAGGCTGTGAGGTGACGACTTTCACTGCTCCCACAGTGCAGGTGGGGGGGGCTGAGGCCGAGTCACACGAGTAAGCAAGGCACGGGGACACTGGGATTTCCTAACGCAAACCTAGTACATGGGACAGCTGCCCGTTTGCAACGCCTCCAGGACAGATGCTTGCACTGGGCGACGCTTGTGTTCGAAAAAGTTCCGTCTACATTAAACTATTTTTCATGACACAAGATCGCTATGATTTTGGTTATGGGCAGTTTGGCAAACAGAATTGGTGAGAGAAAATGAGGAAGAGGAAAGAGTAGAAATGAATAGAGATAAAAATAAAACCAGTGCGGGAGAAAGGAACAAGGACTGAGGAGGGAAGAGTGTAAGTGGGAACTGAGGAAGACCCAGAACCAGGAAGCTGAGAAACTAGTTCAACTGGTAACGCACAGAAACGTCCTCGGGGTTGAAAGCGGCAAGAGAAGGCATCTGAGCTTCGGTACACTTCTTATGAAGCAGGAAGGGGCAGATATCATGCATCCACAGTGAAGACTGCAATAACATGACAGCAGGAACATTCCTTGAGTGTCTGATGAGTACCAGGCACTGGGCTAGGACCCACCTCGTTTCATCGTCATTCACCATGGCACGGTAGCTATTCTTATCTCCATGACGAATGAGGAAACTGGGGTCCAAAGAAGCTAAACGTGCCCAAGGTCAAAAAACTAACTTCAAAATTGGGGTCCGAAGACAAAATTAGTTTTCCGATTGCAGTAGCCGTGTTCTTTTTGCTAGGCCACCCTGATTCTCCGGTATATTTACTCGTCTGTCAAGGGTAAAAACAGCGAGGAGCCGACTGGTCGTCTTATCAGGGTAAAAAAATATAAAAAAGCCTAGGTCCAGGATGGATTTGGGGACTTCCGTGTCACCACCACACCTTTCCTATTTGGGTATGAGGCTCTCTCAAGCCACAGGGCACCTGTGAAAGCAAGTCATTTTAGCAGATAACCTGGCTGGTATTCCAGAAATGGATAGGGAATTTTACCGTTAAGGTGACACGTGTGTCTATGGTGTTCCCCTACTATGAGAATTACTAAAACTTCAGTGATTAATGATCATTACATTTCCACCAACGTCAGAAGCTTTACACACCATACACATATTTAGAGGTTAAAAATGTCTGACCTGTCTGAGTTTGTTTCAGTTGCAATTTTAAATCGGCGACCTGCATAGTTAACCTCTTTACGGAGGCATCATAATCCAGTATCTGGGCCTTCAGCTGTGCGGAATGCTCAATCTGAAAAGATTTAGAGAAGGAAAAGAAACCAATGTAAAGGAAATCACAGCTCACGTCAAAAGAAACAATTCTCTTTTCGGGTTCATTCTCTTTTTCTGTTTTGCCAATAATGAGTAGCTTTACACCCATAATCCACGGGTCTGTAGAAAACAACAGAACATTCAAACAAATTTCCCACCTCCTTCACTCATCTCAAAGAACAGCTTCCAGGGTATGAAGCAGATATCAGAAATATGTCAATATTTCTCAGTTGCGGGGTAAGGTTTCGGTAACACTTTACCAGTGGGCACCATCAGGACGGGACAATCTTGCGTTTGGGTGCGGTTGCTGGCCTCTGGGTTTTATTACTATTATACATAGAAAGTCATAATCACTTAAGAATTTTCTCAGATGAGAAAGGATACCCTTGGCATATGGGAGGGGTAGCCTTTGATGTTAAGATCAATCTGATTTACGCTCAAGAGACATAAGCCAAATTTAGACAACTACAAAGTGACTGGCCTAGCGCGTGGCTTGCAAAGAGCAGTACTCACTTCGGTTTGCAGCTGTTTGTGCAGAGCTTGCTTTTGGGCCTCAAACTCCTTACGCTCCATCATGATAGCATTTTCTGCTTTCTTTAATTCTTTCTGCAAAATTGCCAGCTCGGGAGATGGCTGAGCTATGCCTAAGGAGGTAAAAAAGCCTGGCCATTATGAACCTGAAGTTCTCGCACTTCACTTAACAAGAGCAGCTAAAGAGATTTTAAATTGTTCTTTTCTTTGTACACATGCAATTAATTAACTTTATATTACTTTTATTAAGTGGACTAAGAGCAATCCTGACTCACAAATTTCAGAAAAGAATTTAAGACATGTAAATGCAAACTTTACTATTTGACATAGTCCTACTCCGAGTAAAAGAATTCTTTCAAATCTTTAAATTAACTTGAATGCCCACCTCTGTCCTCTACCACGCACAGGAGGCATAAAAGGAACCCTCCAGCAAAACCTGTTGATGGCCACCCCGAGGCTCACTCTGATCTGTGCCTGTCAGCAGCACTTGGTGTCCAGGCAGAAAGCTGATGGAGTTCCTCCATTTGGGCCACCAGAGGACCCGCTAATAAAGAACGGCCTATGTAGGATAGCCACAGAGTATGCTGCAGTTCCCTGGGCTAGTAATGGAGCCATGCTGTCACCACTCCTTGGGCCTAGAGGGTCGGGGAGGGAGGAATTCCGAGACCCGGAGAGGCCACTTCCCAAGCACTTGGACCTTGCCTGGCTGGGTGCGGGGCCAGCCCAGGGCCACGGAGATGGTGGTGGTTGCGGGGCAGGGGAGGGCGGTAGCAACATCGACCTCAACCTCACTCTCACTCCTCATTCCCAGGGCCTGGGGATGTCCCCACCAGCCAAACTCTACCTGCAGAGGGCGACAGGAATCCAGTCCCATCCAAAGAGGCAGATTTGTACAGCTTAAAAATATTCCCTCTTAATGACACTATTAATTATTCAATATCAAGCAAAAAGGAAGTAACCTCGAACTGAGAGTCTTAACTTTATAAAAATTTCCCAACTGAAGCCTCCCTTACAGATACAAAGCACAGTTTCAAAACACTTAACTAATATGAATTACGAAAATATGCAAATCAGGAAAAAAGACATACGGTTTAAGAGATGCAAGTTTTCATTTTTAATCTCTTCAATTTGTTGTTTAAGTAATTTATTTTGTGCCTGAAGCTCCAGTTTCCCTTCTTTTAGTAGGGAATAGTCACTCATCTCTTTAATCTTTTCATTCAGCAGGTGGTTTTGCTTTGTTATTGCCAAAGACTGGGCCTTCACAGACTCTAGCTCAAGCTGGAATTGAAAAAGTAGAACACATTTGAACAGTGGCTTTATGGTGCTGCTTAAGTAAAAGCTGGCAGGCTGCTTTAAGCTGGGAGTTACGTACGAATGAATTAAGGTCACTTGACAGAAGTCTGGTTCTCTACAACAACAAGACCCAAACTACAACAATGAAAGTCATCTTTTGCCCTAGAGTTGGGGCTGGGGGAAGTTCACCCAACTTTACTTATGTAGAACCTTGTCCTACAGAGTAAGTGCTTCTGATTAAGATTATCACCCCGTTTTTCAGATGCCACTAAAGTCCCAATAGCAATCACAGATTATAGCAATATATATTTTTAAAAGTGAAAAGGTGAGATACCACAAACCTGCTGTAGAGTGCTTTCCTTTTCTTGCTATAACATACCTCGTGTTTGGATAGAAAAGCCTACAAGTTCTCAAATAACTCACTGCAGTCACAAAAATAAATTTTCTATACAGTGTACATTTTAAGTACCTAAAGTTCCAGCTCTATCCTTCCGATAGCGAACACATGAATGAACAGAAATAAAGTCACACTGGCATGTGAGAAACGCATCTCATTTTGTTTTCATCTGTAAGATCCCAACATAACAAGAGGAACGTCACCTGCTGTTGGTGGGAAGGGAGCAGAGGCTGAGGCGGAAACTGACAAGCACTGGCCACCTGCTTGGGGCTAGGCACAGAAGTCAGCTCGCTAAAGTCCCTCAACAACCATGGAATGTGGGCAGTATTCCAAAACCTACGGATACGGAACATGAGGTCATAGAACGTGGCTGGAGGCACACAGAAGTAAGGGAGAGACAGGACTCAGACAGGACTCCAGGCCCCAAACACATACTCGTTCTATGCCTCCCTAGGAGGCTAAGATGGAAATGCAGAACTGCTGAATTAACTTCAGCTCGGCCGTCACCTTCTTAGTCATAATATACAGTCCAAACACATCAAGAGGATAACTTATGATAAATTATATATGACTAAAACTAAAATTTCATACATTGTCTAACACTGATTTCACAAAAACAATAGGGTTAACAATTACCTCAAGTTCTTTCACACGATTTACAGAATGAATCAGTTGTTCCTTTTTTAAATTAACAGCTGTGAGCTCCTCTTGCAAATGTATAGCTTTCTCTGAAAGAGCCAACCAATTAAACGTCATATGTTTTCCTAGTGAATACAAGTCATTTAATAATTTATAGTCAGTATGTCAGATCTAATGACCATTGTTTCATAATCTAAACTAGAAAATCAGCGGGCAAGAAATAAGCCCTGTTACCCAACGGGTGATGGGAAGTTAGTTATAACGGTCAAATATGTGGTGAACTTCCTCCTGCTACACACACCAACCAGTCGCAGCGTCTGCTGCTCAGAGCCCTCGTGCCAACACATCTGAATGTCTTTAAAGACAAAGATTTGTCTGTTATGATTTTGTCATCACAATTTTGTCATTTTCACTTCATCTAACAAAGCTATGTAGACATAGCATCGAAAAATAATTTGCTGAATACATGATGGTACTAATTCCTAAAGAAGTATTATTCTCCACAAGATAGCCAAAAGGAGCAGCCACACACCGGGTGGCCTTACTGGTCAGTATCAAGTACCCAGCTCTGGTTTACTCTCAAGAATTCCTTTGAAATTTCCACTGAAAGTTCAATTTCTTTTCACAGGCAAATTCCTAGAAACATATTGAAATGTATAACATCTGGAGACTGAAAAATTATCCAACTTTCCTAATGCTGGGCTAATGCACACAACAGTTTAGGAAGTTATATGTTAAGTGAAAATATCACGAAGCATAAAAATATATAAGTAAAAGAAATAAGGAACTAGGTCACAGGGGACAGAGAAGTTAAAATAAAATTTTCCGTAAGTAAAAAAATGAAGTCTCTCATGGTTAACAGTAATATTTACTAGATAGCAATAAGCTACTGCCATCTTCCTGACAAACACAGATTTATCAAAATATATTCAAATACATAAAAATATACAAAAATAAACTCAAAATGGATTAACGACTTAAATGTGAGCTATGAAACCATAAAACTCCTAGAAGAAAACATAGGTAGTAAACTCTCCGGCATGGCTCTTAGAAATATTTTTTTGGACATGGCTCTCAAGGCAGGGGCAATAAAAGAAAAAACAAATACAACTACATCAAACTAAAAAGTTTTGCATTGCAAAGGAAACCATCAACAAAAAGACAACCTACTGCATGGGAGGAGACATTCATAAATGATACACATAAGGGGTTAATATGCAAAATAAATAAAGAACTCATATAACTTAACGCCAAAAAAAAACCCAATCCAATTAAAAAACAGGCTGGCAACTTGAATAGACATTTCTCCAAAGAGAACAAACATATGGCCAATGGACATATGAAAAGTCGCTCAATATCACTGATCATCAGAGAAATGCAAATTAAAATCACAATGAGATATCACTTCACACCTTGCAGGAGGGCTAAACATCAATAAATCAAAAAACAAGTGCTGGTCACAATGTGAAGAAAAGGGAACCCTCGTACACTCTTGGTGGGCTCGTAAATCAGTGCGGCCACAATGGAAAAGAGTATGGAGAGTCCTCAAAAATTTAAAAATAGAGCTGCCATATGATCCAGCAATTCCACTTCTGGGTATTTAACCGGAAAAAAAAAAACCCCACTAATTCTAAAAGATATATGCACCCTTATGTTCACTGCAGAATTACTAGTAATAGCCAAGGCATGGAAGCAAGCTAGATGTCCATCAACAGGTAAATGGATAAAGAAAACACGCTACAAATGTACGATGAAATATTTTATTCAGCAATATAAAGGAATGAAATCTTGCCATTTGTGACAACATAGATGAACCTAACGGGTATTATGCTCAGTGAAATAAATTGGAGAAAGACAAATATCTTGTGATTTAACTTATATGTGGAATCTAAGCAAACAAAACAAATGAATAGATAAAAAACAGAAACAGACTCACAGATATAGAGAACAAGCAGATGGTTGCCAAAGGGGAGGGGTTGGGGAGATGGGAAAAATGAATTCTTAATACCCTACTTCCTTTCAAGCTAAGGATCATTTTTGACATATTTTTTTCATTAAAAAATGTATATAAAAATAAAGTTGGATAAAATCTTGCCAATAAATCAGTGGCCTTTATGAATATACAAAAGGTTAAACAAGGTTTGCAAAAATGTAGTAGAAGACAATGATCACTTTTTTAATTTTGTAAATTAAAAGGCCAAAAATGTAATTTTGTAGTAACGAAATACAAGGTACATATATTTTTAGAATGTATGTTTTAGAATAGACAGACCCAATTTAGGAAGCTAAAAACTCGCATCAGAACTGAAA
>NW_006435837.1:8210576-8211649 GCF_000325575.1 Pteropus alecto
CTTTATTCTTCCTTTCCTCTTCAGCCAGTCTGCTAGCTCTGGTGATGTAGTCATCCTTTAGCTCAAGCTGATACCTGGGAATCAGAATGAGCTTGTCACTTTCCTGGACAGATTCCTTTTGATGCATGAGGGTGCCGAGCATGACCATGCCTAAACTTCAAGGTCTCCCAGTATTAGGCCAGACATTCAAACTCTGAACATAAAAGACCCAGTAAAACTGTGCTGCAACCCTGTAAACTGGGTCCCCGAACTTGTGTCATTGTAAGGCTGCTGAGCAATTATTCCTTGGTTGGTCTAGACTGACACGAAGAAGTAAAGTAAGCTAAATTTACACTGTACACAACTGACTCTCAATCCCCAAAGATAAGGAGTCGGTCACTTCTAAGCCATCTCCTCCGCCTCCCCAAACCCCACCAAGGGAACTTTCACCCTCAGGGGCTGCTCAACAACTGCCAACACCTTTATATACCAATTAGCAACACCAAAAGGCACATTTTCAGGCAGTTTTACTTTTATCCCCACTAACTTACTAGCTGGCTTTTTGGTTCGGAGATGGGAGAAAGGAAAGAGAAGCACTCATGTGGTGAATATCCTCCAAAATCCAACACTTGCCAAAGTCACACAGAGAATACCCGAAACCAGACAAATGATACCTGACAGTTCATGATCTCCATGGCTATATAAAGTTAACATACACACGTATTCATTTATTCCTAAAAGTTTAACGACTACAGATATTTCAGTATTTGCTACTAGATTCAAGGAGCAGACATAAAATATGTAGACAACAGCCATCGTTTCAAAACTGATACATGGAAAGATGCTATATTTCTTATTAGAATTCTTATAAAGAATAACATCAAGAAACCTTTGCAAGTATTGTGTAATTGAATATCAATAACGAACTAAGGGCAAGGCAGTAAAAAGAGGCCAAGATTAAGAAATACTCAGAGTAGCTGAATTGAGTCATCTGGCCACTAAGAATTCATTTACTCAGTAAATATTAACTGAACATTTATTATGTGACAGATGCTATCCTGAGCACTAAAAGAAAGCCACACTAACCCTAGTTT
>NW_006435837.1:8211661-8220202 GCF_000325575.1 Pteropus alecto
CATCATTTTTTTGCTTTATATAGTTAATTTCAGTTTGTTTCTTTTGATTCTGGCTCTATAGAATCTTGAAGGAATACAGGATACATGTTTACTAACGAATACTATAACCAGAATAATTTATAAATTATTAGATATCTTAGTGGCAGTATTAGTGAGGCAGAGAAAAAGAGAACTAAAAGTGATTATAATTCCAATTTTAAGCTTATCAGCACAGCAACATGCCCTAAAAATTAAAGCAAATCAGAGGCTCTCGGTCGGTACATGTTAGAGAAGCTACGAGTAAGAACAAGCAGACGATGCTATTCTCTGTACTGTATCTTTTTAAAACTATCTTAACTCAAATCCTCATGGGATAGGCTTGACTGTCAATAAAAACATGTATTTTTTAAACATTAACTTTTGTCATAAAACGATGGTCTTATCTACTTCATTAGTGTTGCCGTGTTTCCATCAACTTAATTTCAACGTATTACTTATTTAAAAACATCAAATAATTACTTTAGAATTTCATTCTTCAGCTTCTGGTCATAGGTCTCCTCAATATTCTTTATATTCAGCTCCCGTCTCCTAAGAGCATCAGTCACACTTTTATTTTTTTCTTCTTGTAGCCTCTGGGCCCTGAAATTAGCATAAAGGTGTAAAACAAATAGAAAATTACAATACCTGAAGTAAAGACTTAAGGGGGAAAAAATAATGTGTTTTTAGCCCCACAGACTAAAATTGTTACATGCCTGTCACCGCTGGGAAGTAAACAGAAAGAGCCAGAAGTCCTCCATCTATTTCATGAACTGACCTAGTTAGCAGATGGAGCTGTACAGTGCCACCAGGCTGGAGGGAGTGTGAAGTGACAAGGCCAAAGTGGTTTTTTTCACAGAACACGATTCACATTTAAAAAATGGTTTCAGGAGCTACATGGCCATAATCAGTTCATTAGTGAAAGAATTTTATTAGTTACAAAGCTATAGCTCAAACTTAAGTTAGTATACCTGAGTGCTTGTTTCTTCCATAACATTGTTTCTAACTGTGAGATTCAACAAATTGGCAGTTGTAAAAGTCATGGGGATGTAAAGTACAGCATAGGGAATATAGTCAATATTATTGTAATAAACGTATATGGTGTCAGATGGTACTAGATTTATCGGAGTGATCACTTCGTAAGTTATATAAATGTCTAATCACCATGCTGTACACTGGAAACTAATAAAAAAGTCAAAAAAAATTACATTGTGTTTATATGCTTGGATGGGAGGAGTAGGGGTTGTGGAACTATCTCCACTCAAATTCTGTTACTTTCCTTTTCAAAGAGAGTAAGGTAGGCAGAGAGAAGAAATCAAATGAATCAAGTCTACATAAATGACAGGACGTTCATGAAGACGGAGACAAACCCTTCAATGACGTAAGACTCCTGCAGTATCTGTGTCAATTAACAGCAGAACCTAATGAGAAAGAAAGCTTACTCCATAAACTAGACAGGTAAGATTTGAAGAATGAAACATTTGTGAGCACTTAGAAAAAAGTAACACACACATCACAATAAATAGTTTCACCCAGCACAAGTCAAGTGAGAGCCACTGTATTTCCTCTGACAGCAGAGCAGGTAAATGTGGCAGGTCTGGCTATCTGAAATTCAGTTACTATATGCACATGCAACCATTCGATCTGACTGACTGAACATAAACGTGAAACATGATTTGTTAAAACATTATTAGCCTCTTCAAATTATTTGTCTGATCTTACTGTAGCCTGATGATGGTCTCATTCTGCTTTTCATCACAATGTCTAAAATTTCAAAAGCAAAACCCTAGTCTCCGTTTCTCTTAACTTGTGCCTTTTAAAGCTAGGTGTCATCACCTTTATAACCAAGAACTCTACTTGGCGATTAACATTAGAATATTTAGACATATTTAGTTCTTTTTAATCTCATTCATTCTGAATATCCAAAACGAACACATATTACTTACAATTCAAAAGCTTCGATTCTTTGCTTCAGCTCTGCTTCTCTGCCTCTTAGCAAATCTATATCTTTTAGTAGAAGCTGCCTTTGAGCATAAATTTCTTTTGTTTCAATCTGTACAGAAAAGCATCAATTTTTAGCGAGCAAGCTAAAGAAAATAAAACAGATTTGAACTAATAGACTGCTTCCTAAATTCCAGAAAACAATCAAAGTACAGACAATTTAAAGTAAATCACTTTCAAGAGGTTCCATTCGAGATATGCATTTTGCCTGTTCTAGTTACACAGAAATTTACTCCCTCACTTGATAACTGATAAGCTATATAACCAATATTCCTAACATCCCTTGTCTAATCATTCTTAGTTAATTAACATCTCTCAGACACTTAAATTTTGATGTTCTGCAGCAAAAATAAATAAATAAAGAAAGAAACAAAATGTGTATCAGCAATAAAACTTATAAAAATAGAACCCCCAAGGTTTGGCAGTTGGTGTCGGAAAGTTTCAATTCAGAGGCCATTCTGACTTGGCATTAACAAGCTTGTAGGAACCCCAGAACCAACGAGCCACAATTTCACGTGTGTTCACTGAGCAAGGATTCACTGAATAGCTATCATATGTCAGAACACACTGAGAGCTGGATATAGGAAATGAACAGATACAGTCCTCATCTTTAAAAAATCCAGTATTTACTCAGGGAGAGAGAGACAATCGTGGAACAAGGTGATTTCATAACCAAAGTCCATGCAGACTGCACGGCAGGAACCGTGCTGGAACGAGTCATTCTATGGGAATCAGGGAAGGCATCACGAGGAGGTGACATTCAGGCTGGGGTTTGAAGGACAGGACAGTTTTATCCGGGGAGAGAAGGGAAAGGGCATTCCAGGTGTGGAATAAAGGCATGGCACCTTTTATGATGACAACCTCACAGCCTTCAGAGAATCCGTTAACAAGATGGGGATTCAGGCATTAACTATATGGTTGATGGGATTAGGCATCCTGAAGATGAACTGGTTAGGCCAAACACATCTCAAAGACCTGTGCTTCCGACATTTTTAGAGCTGAAAAGCCCAATTCTCAGAAATGCTATAAAAATCGTAGAGGAGGTGCAATAACCATTAAATGACTGGGTCTCACGGAGAAGCCCTAAGCAAGGGTGGAGGCTGGGAGGACAAACCCATTTCCAACATCTCGTGGTCCTAGTGGTTCTGCCTGTGCAGAGGAGACCATGCCCCACATCCAGTTTGGTCTGAAACTCCCCTGGGAAAGGAACTTGTTTCTCCTAAGGAAGCAGACCCAACCTCTCTTGCCAAAACGTACCCCTGCCACTCCTCAACCTCTCCATTTCTTGTCCGGTCACTTTCCTGGGTGACAAGATCAAATGGCAACAGGGATGAGCCTCGAAGCCCGAGACTCCTCCACTCCAGGGACCTTCACCTTTGCTCTGACGGCAGCACACTGAATTCTTTCCGATCCTCACCTGAAACCTCAAGCTGCAACTCTGTCCTCTTGGTCCATCCTTATTCTTCTGTCCGTAGTCCCAGACTTATCCCTTGATGTCCTTGAGACTGCCACATTGCCCTGTCTTGTCCCCTAGGTTAGTAGCCATCCACCCTCCTCTCTGGTTCCCTTCCCAGTCTCGCCAAACTCCAACGCCTCCAATTAAACAGGCTGCCTTTCTCGAGTCAAATAAATTCAGCTCTATAAAGCTCCACGCCCCAAGCATCCCTACCTTTCTGCCCTCACTGACCTTGTAAATCCTCCCAAGAGCTACAGCAGAACAATCACCTACGACCACTTGGTTTGGTCTACGACAGTTCCAGGGCCCTCGACACAGCTTGATCGGAACCATTCCACACCTCTGGGCCTTCTCGAAGCTGCTGCCTAACCCTCAAGTCTGCCTCTCATACACTGTGTCTCACAATCCCGACACAGACGTTCCCATCCATGGTTCCTCCCTCCAGCAGCCTAGAAGGAAGGAAGCCTGCGTATTTTTTTCAGGGCCGATCCTTCCACTTCTGCTCCTGACCCCAGCCCCTACTGGTCCTCTAGGGCCCTGTGCCACAGATTGTTCCAGCAATCGTCCCATCTCGCTCCTGGACCCTGAGCCAATCTA
The DNA here is from genome assembly GCF_000325575.1 of Pteropus alecto. Taxonomy (NCBI): domain Eukaryota; kingdom Metazoa; phylum Chordata; class Mammalia; order Chiroptera; family Pteropodidae; genus Pteropus; species Pteropus alecto. The sequence continues at coordinate 8,215,731 of NW_006435837.1, forward strand.
CTAACCGCTGCAGGAAATAACCACCCAAAAAATTATTTTAAAATATTACCTCCTGGTGCTTTTGAATTCTCTCAAGGGTCATCTTTTCCTGAGAAATGAGGGCTTCAGATTTTGCTTGACGAGTTCTCTCAAATTGGTTCCGGAACTCAGCTAATTCTTTCTCATACTTTCTTTTCTCTTCCATGAAAAGTTTTGCTATTTCAGTATTTTTTAAATACTTCATCTGCCAATTGAGCACAAATAACTGTTAATACCAATAATTATAGTAAAGAAATTATAACAAATTCCCCATGATTAGGTTTAACATTAATGCTCTCAATATATTCAGTTTAATTCATCTTTAGTTTCATCTCATTCACTGTACCTGTAAGATTCATTCAAAAGGCAAAAAGAAATGACATCAACTGGAAGGAAAAATAATATGCACAAGAGTATTGCATTCATTAATAAGATTCTAAATAGTTTCCCATATACCTAAGATTAACACATGAGAAAACAAAGAAAAATATCACTTTTTTTTTTTATACCTACAACACCTGGTCTTCCTAGGTGGTCTCCCATCCAAGTACTAACCAGGCCCAATCCTGCTTAGCTTCCGAGATCAGACAGGATTGGGCTTGTTCAGGGTGGCATGGCCACAGACCATGGACCATGGCTCCACTGGAGCATAAACTCAGGACCTTCTGCGTGTAAAGCAGATGTGCTAACCGCTACACTAGGGAACCATGTCCAAAATATCACTTTTGTTAATAGCAACAAGACAAACTTACCTTTTGGTACATTTCTGACTGAAGCTGCTGTTCTATTTCTCTCTTATACTCATTTAACTTTATTTCTAAAGATTCTAACTTTAGTCGCTGAGGGTAAGTATCTGCAAACTGATCATCAATAACTTGAAGCTTCTCAGCTATTGAGAAAAACACAGAAAATTAGGATAGAGAAATGTGATAAGGTGACCAAGAGGCCACAGGTCTGTATAAAAGAGTGTATTTAGGGGAAAGTGCAGAAATGTCTGTACATCAAAAAATTTAGATTAATGGATGGATAAGTGATCACGCAACTATTATACACATTTAATGGTGAAATCTAGTTATGCAAGTGTTCCCTGTAAAACTGTTCCAACTTTTTTCAATGTTTGAAAATTTTCATCATAAAATGTCAGGGGAAAAGAAAGCAAGCAAAGAATATAGTTTAAGTCAGAAAACATTAGAATCTCTTTCCAGTCTCTAAGTGCCAAGGCAGAGTTCTTTTATCGGTTTTTGGGGTAAATTGACTCACATATTCAAAACGCTGACCTTAAATGAATCAAAGATCACGTGTTTTAAGTCTATCACTTTACAGGGAAGGACACAGATGCCCACACAGTTAAAGTGACTCCCGGGCAGCTAAGCAACTGCACACCGGCATAGCTGGGACTAAAGCCAGGCCTACTGATCGTCTCTCATTCCAGTAGACCTGCAGCCCTCCAACCAAATGTGGGTCGGAAACAACCATGCAGCAGAGTGCGACCTGGACCTGGAGCACAGTCTCACCCTGAATGATACCGACGCCCACCAAAAAGCGTGTGCAGGAAAAAAACGGCCGGCAGGAATAGGTTAAAATATTTGAACTCTTTTCTGTGTTACAAGTGAAAGGCGCCATTGCTCCCGAAGAGTAAGGGAGGGCCAAGAAATCGACTAATCACACCGTTTTAGCCAGCAGTTTCCCTTCTCTGGTCTCCTGAGCGTACACCTAAAGCGCAGGACGGTGTTGCAGAAAGGCTGCACGGCGGGAGACGCTCGGCATCATGGACCGGAGACCTTGGACTCCAGCATCGGCTCTGACCCAGACTGGGTGTTTCTCAGTTGCTCTTCCTCCCGCTGGCGACTGCCATTTCCTCAACTATAGAACGAAGGGATAGGGCACTGACGCCTCTAGTTGTCGGCACGCGAATAGTCTAGTGTCTTCTCACTTTAGTGGCTATGAAAGTGAGATGAGACACAGGGAAGAGCCTCGAGGTTCAAGCCAACAAACAAGAATGTGGGCCTCTGCATCCCTGTGGGTTTTGGAAAGTGTAGCCCCGGCGCTCACGAAGGGAGGAGAAGCACTGGAGAGCAGGTCCTGGTCCCTTCCAGCAATGACACCAGAGAAAGCATGCACCCCTGCCAGGCGCCTACAGCATGCACCCTTCCCGGCCAAGGACCACTGACATAACGCGGTAAAGCAGCCCATTTCCTTCACTCAAAAGAAAACAGAAGAACTGAAATTATGAAAGAAGGCTACAATTACCAAGAGAATCCTTGCTAGGTAATGTCTGAGTGCTCGGACTTGTCTGAGTGCCCGTATCACAGGTCTCTTTAGCTTGGAGATAGGCTGCCATCTGTTTGAGAAACTCCATGAGAAAACCTAAAAAACAACGCATGTGGTTTTGTCTCACAACTTTCTTTCATTCAACCATTGCTCAATCACTGTTTATACGATCTCGATTTTATGACATTATCCTTTTTTACATTATGTTTCTTTGAAGAATCATTTCTGAGGGAAGTCCTTTCCAAGCATGATACCAAACTCTAGAAGCGGTAAGGTGAAATATTTATCAATCTAACATAAAAATCAAGAACTTATACATGGCATGAAATAAAGTCAAAAGACAAATGATACACTGGAAAAAGTTTGCTATAGTGTGGAGGAGACAGAGGACAAATTTTAATAGTATCAAAGAGCTCTCACCGATCAGTAAGATGGGGCAAGGCGTGAACAAAGAGTTTATGGAAAGAAATTTTAAATGTCGAAAAAACATGAACAAAATCATAAATAAATGCAAATTAATAGTACGACAGCGAGATCCTATTTTCCCAATAAGACTGCTAGGATTAAAACTTTGGTAGTACTTGCAGTGCTGACAGGGGAGCGGGGACGCAGGCATGCTCACTCACTAGGGAAGGCCCTGGGTCAGTGTTTATGCACATGACCTGCCACCTAGTAGTTCCATCTCCATGAATATGCACAGCTATACATTCACAGGGACACTAAGGGTGTACACTTCACACTGCTTCTAATGGCTAAAACCAAAGAATAAAAGGATGAAATCTCCATCGATAGGCAGTTAATTAAATACACTCTTTAAAATTAATCTAAATATATGGCTATAGAAAGACATATTGGCGGATGAAGAAAGCAAACTGTAAAAGTTATATACTATGACCTCATTAATGAGTGTGAGTTTTAATTACATGTATTTGTAAACTAAATTGTGGTAGGATAAATAAGAAACTACTCATTCTACTTATCGGCAGAAAGTGAGATTAGAGAATATGGCCAGAAATTTCTCCTTTTCTTTCACTTTATACCCTTCTGAATAGTTTGGAACTTTTTTTTAAACCATGAATATAGTTTAGAAGTTTTTAGTTTCTTAAAACAAAGTTTAATGGACTCCTGCGTCTGCATCAGCCAAGGTAGGGGCTTTTTATTCCTTTTGTGCTGAAGAGTTTTAAATGCACTGGTTTTTAGTTCCCCTGATGAAGATGTAAACTGTTCTTTCACAGTCATTTCCCTGCAGTTGTCTCATCCACCTTTCTTCCCCTGACCCTTCCCAGCCAGGCTGCCCTCTCCTCGCACCTTTCGCGAGACTCTTAAGCTGAGGCCACGTCTCAGCTCCCTCTATGGAAAAGGTAAACACCTGGCAGAAATTCCCGTCAGATCCTGAGTCCCACAGTAGATAAGCTTTAGGATGTGCTCTTCGGCCTCAGTGTTTCTAAGGCTGTCACCTCTTTCCACGTCTGCAGCGCTGTCCTGACCACAGGTCCCTAATTAGCTCCCTTTCCCTATCCTTCTCCTCCCCGCCCCCACGCCCTCTAGTCTCCTCATTTATTTATTCAATCGTTTATCTATCAGTGTGTACTCATGGTTATTTTATACTCTGGGTTATAATTCCTATGTTATTATATAACTCATTACTTATATAATCCAATATTTTATTTTGTTGCTCCAACTGTTCAGCTTTGGCCTTTGGGAGCTCTTTCGCTGTGCCTTTTTTCTTCCTTAAAGAACTATGTTCTGGCTCTGTAAGATGCTCCAGGCTCACCGTGTATACACATTCTCTGCTCCAGTTCTGGAATCGGCCACTGCCCCAAGGAGCCCTGGTCCCTATTAATATGAGATGGTGTTAGAAACCAAATCTTAGTGTCCCCAACTGGGTGCTAGGCTTGCTCATTGCTACTGGGGTGTCATTGCTTCCTATCCCTCAGCATGAAGAGCAAGGAAATAATATATACACATATCTATATCTCTCTATACATCATGTGTGTGTGTGTATATACACACACACATATATATACACATTAAGCTAAATGATTTCATACTGATGTCTCCAACTAATCCCTTACCACATGGGTCATTCTAGCCTGCTCCCCTTATCTGTAAGTTCCCACTCCAACAGTGAAAGACCTGGCTCTTGCTGTCTACTATCCATCTCCTTAACTGCTCAATCCCAG
>NW_006435837.1:8220726-8222605 GCF_000325575.1 Pteropus alecto
GTCTCCACTACTTCCAAGTTAGGCAGCTCAGCATCTTTTCTCCCCTATGCCCTTCGGTCAGGCTATCAGATTGGTCTGCCAGTCTGCGTTCCATCCAGGGATCACCTGACCTGCTGTATCTGCATACACTAAGGTTCGCTCTGTAAAGTTCTACAGGTTTTGACAAATGCCTGTCTAGCGGCACGTATCATACCATGACAGTATCATACAGAATACTTTGACCACCCTAAAAAAATCTCGTGCTTTAACTATTCAACCTCCTACCCCTTTGTCAAAAACCAGTTGATTGTATTTGTATAGATCTATTTCTGGACTCTGTTCTGTCCCACTGATCCATGTATTCTTTTGCCAATCACAGGTAGGGATTTTGACTTCCAGAAAGCAAAGAACTAGTGTCCAAATTTTCTGCCCAGCTATTTTCTGGGCATCATTATTTCTGAAAGGAAAACTTAGGGGTGAGAAGGATGGGTGAGTGAAATCTAGGGGAAAAGTACTATGGCCATGCAACAGATCAGCACCGTTGGAGTTTAGACAGAGGAAGACAAGACCACAGGTCCTTGTCGGGATAGACAGCAGGTACAAAGTATCTTCCTACATGTTTTCTAATGGTCTCAATCTCTTAATTGGAAGCCACTGATTTTTAAAATCATTTCATTTTAATAGCAGCTGTTTTATTGTTAGCAAAGAGTTGGATCCAATCTTTGCCACTAGGATGCCCGACATATCTGATACTGTTTTTCTGAGTTTCAGAAATTTTACCAGGATGCTGGGTGAAGCTGGTAAGAGCCGTTAGCCAGATGTCTTTCCAAACCAGAAGCATTTAAAGAGTATGTAAAAGTGAAAAACTATTTTTAAGGATAATATACTTATAATAAGTGGATTATTTCTTAAGATCCCTTCAAGCCCTTGTGGAGAGCGGTTTGTAGTTGTGGAGAGAGGTTTGTAAGCTGACAAGGTCCTTGCAAACTGCGAAGGCCACCAAGGGTTACTTCACCTCCACAAATCCTCCACAGATTCCTCCAGAGAACAAGAAAGTATAAACATAGCCGCAGGCAGGTAAACAAGCTGAAGGCCATGAGAAGATGATAGGGCCTCTGGATCCCCGCTGCCTTCTTTCTTTTCTCAATCTCCCATCGTTCCCACTCAGGTTTATTTTCCAGGGCCGCGCTGGATGTGGCAGGATTTACCACTAGCTGGACGCGGCAAGCCCTAAATTTCCTTCTGAAATAATAGTTAAGCTACAGACACCAGCTATATACCTTAGACTTGTGCTGTCCAATATAATAATCCACTATTCACATGTTGCTATTTAGATTAAAATTTCAGTTCTTCGGTCACACTAGCCATATTTCAAATGCTCGACAGACACATGTGGCTTGTGGCTGCTGTATCAGAGAGCAGAGATACAGACATCCCATCATCATGGAGAATTACACTAGACGGGGCTGGCTTAGAATACAGAATACAGGACCACTTACCATACTGAACTTCAGTATGGATGACCCACTTTTCAGGCAATCTAGAATGTCTTGTGATCCAATTTACTTATCCTCTGCCAACATCGCTCCCAGGCCAGGCAACTAAGTCACACACTAACGGCTGGCAGGAGGTAGGTATTCAGATGTTTGCCAAATGCTAAGTTCTGAATGAATGTCCCAGTAGGGGTCGTGGCAACGCTGGCAACAGACAAAATCCAGGAGCGCACAACACAAAGGGACCATTACATAATGTTACAGATTTAAGAAGACCTAAAGCATAGCTATGATCACAGGCAAGTTACCAGCTTGTGTTCACGCCACAAAGTCCACGGTCGAATCCAGCCCTCAGTCTGGCACCCACAGCAGTTGTAACGGAAAAAAGAACCTTAGTCTTCCTCATC
>NW_006435837.1:8222653-8226237 GCF_000325575.1 Pteropus alecto
CTACTAGTTCTCTCTTTCCTGTGAGTCTCCTTTATCTTCACACGGAACAGCATATAACACTTCACCCCTGACACTTCTGGTCACCAAATGCATGGGGGTTTTCCCCACGCCAAACAATTCTCTGTGACACGAGCTTGGTGAGTGTCCTAAATTTAACTCAGTTCTGACACTACCTGGAAACAGCATCAGAACCTACAGGTGAAGGACTCAGTCCCACAGGACCGCACCCCCGCAGACACACACTTCAGATGCCCGTTGAAAGCCCAGGCTGTGACCTGTGCTTCTGATCAAATGGCTACAAGTTGGAAGTTCCCACGACCTGCTCCTTGGGTTCAACTGATTTGCTAGAGAGGCTCACAGAACTCAGGGAAACACGTTTACTAGTTTACTAAAGGATGTGGTAAAGGATACAGATGAACATCCAGACGGAAAAGATGTGTAGGGCAAAGGTACATGGGAAGGAGCACGGAGCTTCCATGCCCGGTCTTGGTGCACCACTTCCCCAGCAATTCCACGTGTTCACCAACCCAGAAGGTCTCCGAACCGCAAGCTTTTGGGATTTTATGGGCTCTCATCTCATAGGCGTGATCAGTCATGAACTCCATTTTCAGCCCTTCCCCCCTCTCAAGAGAATGGGAGCGGAGCTGAAAAGTCTAAGCTAATGGTGGCATGGTCTGTCTGGTGACCAGCCCTGCAGGAGCCCACCCAGAGTTGCTTCGTCAGAACAAAAGACTCCCATCACCCAGGAAATTACAAGGGTTTCAGGAGCTCTGTGTCAGGAACGAAGGTCAAAGACCAACATTAGAACAAGAGATGCGCCTAGTATTCTTACTACTTAGGAAATTATAAGGGTTTCAGCTCTGTGCCAGGAACTGGGGGGAAAGACCAATACATGCATTTTCTACTGTCTCAGAGTAGTTATGGATTCTGTGAAGGTGATTATCAAAGCCAAAATTAAAGCAATTTATCAGGCCTATATAAACACTTTAGAATAAAAAATATTTGTGACACTTATTACTGAACAGATCCTTCATTCTTTAAGCAAATATAAATACAATACTCTATAAGTTGTACTTGAGAGGATATCTAGGATACAAAGCTATTTGGCCTCAATTTTAGTTTGTTCTTTTTGTGTGTGTGAAAATATAACAGTGGGTGTATCTTTACGAAGCGCACCTTTCGATCCATTTGTAGGGTTCTTGATACTGTCTGTAGTTTTCTTATTTGAGTATCTAAGAGCTATTTTAAAAAATGATGTTTGGAAGATATGATCTACATTTGTCAAATCAGATGAATTGTTGTTTATTTAAAAGATAAGGTATTATCAGCAAGGAAAATCAAATGACTTAAATTAAATTTCCCACTCTTCCCCCTAAAAATTACTAGTTTCATGCTTTTGTAGGAAAAAAAATACGTGACAAAAATGTTGCTATTCTCTACAAAAATGAAGACTCCTACCTTTTTTGTTTTCTTTATCAAATCCTGACGCCTGTTAAAAGAAAATATTTTACTTTTAATCCAGTATTCAGGAATAATTAACAAACCGAAGCAAGTTAGAAAAACTAAACAATCCTACCAGTGATTTGTAGAGACTGGATTCAGGGTTGATTTTAATGAGTTGTAATAGATCCTGCATTGTATATACCTTGAGGGGAAAAAAAGATTAAGTAGACATTTTTATATCAATGCTTAAATGACAAATTAGGATATTTTTGAATATAAGACTAAGAATTATGCTTCATATTAAATAAGATAATGATGCTAAAATATAAAATTGAAGTTTCTCCTTATACTATTAAATAAATTACAAAAAACGTTGAGGTCAAAAATATAAAATATTTTTCTTGATCATGTAATTAACCTCCAAATACATCACGATGCTATCTATGCCTAACAGAAATGACAGAAATGGTTAATGCCTACACTCAAATATCTGATGAACCACTGAATTCCAGGGTCTTTCAGTTGTAGTGAATTTTTTTTAAATACTATTGCATGTAACTAAATTTTTACTGTTTTTACAACTATAAATGTCTAAAGTATGCCTAAAATAGTTTTCAACAAGCATTTTCGGTAGCTATTCTTTATATTCCCAGTACAGTACGTTCCATTATTTACTATGTCTACCCTGAGAACATCGATATCATTTATTTTCAGTTGGTTTTCTTTAAAGACAATGTTCTGCATGGCATCTGATAAGAGTAAAAACCTTTAAGTGTGTAAACTAGATTAATTACTGCTCCAATAACTATAATTGACTATTACTCATACAATAAGCAAAACTGTGAAATGTAATTAAAAACAGACTGATTAGACTAAGAATTCCAATGTTGATAAGTAAAATTTGGTTGTTCATGAACGTAGCATATTTAAATTTTAAGTTTTTCAAAAACTAACATTGTGTTTTCTTAAAATTTCTGAATATGAAACTTTTGGACAATTATAGATAAGATTAAGAGAGTAAAAACTCAGAAATAACACCAAGAGTGAACCCTAATGTAAACTATGGACTTCAGATGACAATGGGACAATGTAGGTTGATTGTAAAAATGTTAATAATGAGAGAGGCTGTGCACCTGTGAAGACATGGAATATACAGGAAATCTTCCTTTCTGTTCGACCTTGCTGTGAACCTAAACTGCTCTAAAAAATTAAGTCTTATAAAAAACTAGGGAAAGTTGGCTATGTTTGCCTTTAAAATAATAAAGTGTGACTAATGTGTTCAACAGTAATGGTGGAGGAAAGGAGGAATATAGTAAAAAATAATTAGAGAAGTGCTAAAACATGTCTTGATATTTGAGAACTCTAGATTTTTTTAACACAGTCCTTACTTCTCTTATACAATCACAAAGAAGAGAAACATCTGAAGAGACTGTGGCACAGTAAGAAGAGCACATCTTAGAGATCTAGAATTACTGTCCTGTGCTGCCACTTAGAAATCCTGTGACCTTGAGCACATCACCTCACCTCCCCAGACTCTGGTTCCCCATCTGTGACACACGTAACACCTGCAGTGGGACTAGCACAGTGCCAACTCACAACATTCAGCATAAATGGCAGTCGTGAATCTTTAGTCGACTACCTGGAATGTAAGATCAATTCTCACTCCAAAACATTTCGTGATTCCACACATCTCAACTTTACAAAAGACGAATCGAGATTCCAAGGAATTGATGGCAATATCAAATTTACTACTCTTTTATTATGTAACAGATATATGATGTGAATTCAAAGATGACTGAGAAATGGACTTAGCCAGCCACGGAGCACACTCAGCTATCACGGAGCACTTTACTCTTATCAGAGCACAAAGCTGTTGACAGAAAATTCAGAAACAGAAAGGAAAGACTTTACCTTTTCTTTGGCCAAACCACTTTCCGGAAAGAAAACTGAAAGTGAATACTCGTAGCCACATTTTTCTAAGTGATCTGCCACCAGAGAGTTAGAAGCACCGATTAAGAGGGAGCTCCCTGCCACCGAAATGGACTGGGGCTGCCTTTCTCCGCTCAGCACGGGGTGCATCAGCTCGTGAATCAGCTGCTTTCTCAGTTGTGTCTAGCTCGAAAACAAAAAAAGAAACAAGA
>NW_006435837.1:8226298-8235360 GCF_000325575.1 Pteropus alecto
GAGTCCCCTTTATTTCCACGATGGTTCCAGATCCACGGCCAGAACTTGAAACCTTCCCCTGCACTCGGTCTTAGCCCGTGAGACAAGCGGCCTGGTGGGTTCTGGAAAAAGTGCACTGGTGGTCAGCTAGAACCCATGTAGACTCTGACTCAGCAGCAACTTCTGACCGGGATACCAACTACAGGAGAAAATTCTACTGCTTCCTCACCTCTCTGCAGATTGTTGGAGGATATGAAAACAATATCGGGTGAAACAAGTTTATTGGGCATATTGATTAAGATAAAATTGAGTTCTCAAAAGGGAAATAACATATGCAAGAGAGAAATCAGTAAACCCAAAGAAGGCTTATTAAAATGTACTTTTGCATATAGTATTTACATCTCAAGATATCGTGAAACAATAATTTTCTCACATTTTATAAATAAAGAAATCTAGGTTCAAGGTGGATAATTTTCTCGTTTAATTCACTAGTGTTATTATTCATTTGGTTTTAAGAAAATCTCGAAATTAATTGAACGACTGAGTATTTGTTCTGATCTATTTTGCATGTAATCTGGAAACATACAACTGGGCTGAGCTTAAGGGTATGTTGCCTAAATTCATGGAGTTCAGCAATAAATAATATCTAATGTACTTTTATCAATAGAATACAAGCAAGAAACAAGTGGATTTGTTATATCTCCTTCTATCCTTTAGCTAGAGAGCACTATATAATTACAAGTACAGAAAGGGATTTATTATACATATAAAATCCTATAGTACAAAAGACATTTACACTGAACAGAATACACATGGTCTGCCTCATGAAATACAGTTCAGTAAAGAAAATAATAATACAAGAGAAACGACAGCATTCTCCATCAGTAAAATTTAGAGGTGGTTTAAGTAGATTTGTAACACACTAAAGAAGTAATATATTTAGATCCAGCTTAATTAATAAAAGGACTAAGAGTGTCTTGCAAGTGAGTACTAAAATATGATAAAATTTAAATGAGTGATATAAGCAGGTGACAGGAAAATAAGAGTAGAAAAAAATGAAATGATATTATAGATGAATTCCCATTTCGACAAACACAAAAACATGCCATCTAGCACTTGCTACAAGGAATTGCAAAACTGGCTTGGGGCCTCCAACGGCTGATGCAAAGGGAAACCCATTCAGAACTAAAGCTTACAATGCCCCTTAGAAATAAGTACGGTTATTGTAGGGGGGAGAGGAAGTGGGAAAGGAGAGGCCTGAGGATCCTCAGCACATCTCTCTTAGAAACTGACAGACTGAGTAGTCTCAAAATAAGAAAAGGATTTGATAAATTTCACTTAATAGATACCTATGACTTGTATTTAACAATAAATACAAATTCTTTTCAAACATCTAAACAGAATAGGAGTTAGGCCACTAAAAAAATTCAAGACATTTTAAACATTAGAACTCACCCAGGCCGCATTGAACTGAGAAAGTGAAAATTAGCTCAGGCTGAGAGAGTAAAACTCTGCCCTGCCATTGATCAAGCTGAATAACAGACACTGGACAGCCAGCTGCAAACAGGAAACAACATTTCTCCCAAGGGTACACGGTAGCTGTAGAGTGAAGAAGGCTGGCATAATCCTCATACCAAAACCAAACAAGGATAGCTCAGAAAGGATACTGATTAGTCAATACCAATTGTGACTTCATACAGATATGAAGTAGAACACCAGCACATCTAATCCAGAAACACAGAAAAAAGAAAGAATATATACCATGCTCAGGAATGCAAGGATCAGTCCACATTAGAAAGTGTATCAATGCATTATATACTACAATCAATTTCAGGTGAATTAAAGGGTTAACTGTAAAAAAATGAAGCTTTTCAAAAAACTTAAAAGTGAATATTCATGCTTAGTGAAGAATTTAGCGAGAATAATCAGCAAAAACTAAAAAGAAATTAAATTTGACCATATAAAAATGTAACATCAATATTTTTAGAGCCAAATTAAAACTGAACACCGAGATAAAGTATTACCACAAAAATGGAAAAGAGATTAATAGTTTCTACTAAAAGAATTCTTATACATTAATAAGAAAACACTGACACTCTAGGGAAAAAATGGGCAGAGAATATCAATGGTCAATCCACGGAAAACACAAATGGCCAGAAAGTATCTGCAACCTCATTAATAATTAAAGGAATGAATACTAAAATAACGGTTTTCCAATCTTAGATTGGTTTTTAAAATGTCATGATGATACTGGAGTGAGGCAAGCATTCTCAAATTACTGGTGGAATAAAAACTATTACAATCCTTCTAGAACGAGATGCGTACACCAAGAGCCTTAAAAAAAAAATGCTCATGCCCTTTGATTTGATTTTCCAGGATAAAGTGTCTACAGGAACACAAGTAATGCCACTTAATCTATCCTAGGCAAAAAATGAGAGAGATGCAATTGAAGGAACGTGTGGACCTCGGTAATAACCTACTCAACATCTTAAGTGTAAAATATGCTTCTGAAATATACATAGTAATAAAAACATTTGAGCTAATCCTAATCTTTGCTGTTAATTCATATATAAAGTGAGCTAATAAATATTTGCTGCCCAAATTAAATATTCAACAGGGGACTGCTATATAAATTACCCATACATCCAAATATGAGCCTGGTCCCACCAAAAATGAAGATTTCAAGAAACTTTTAAGGACACAGGAAAATGTTCACCATATAACATTAAACTAAGGAGGATACACACACACATACACACCCCATTATGCCAGTTAGTGGTTGTAGCAGGGTTGACTTTTTATTTTGACCTTTCTCCTGTATGTTTTTCTGTATTTTTCAGATGAGTCTGAATTGGTTTGTTTTAAAGTTACAAAAACAATGGGGGAAGGAGAAGGAAAAAAAAAAAAATCAAGTTAATTTTTTCTTAATTTCCCACTTTAAGTATAAAATAGACTTCTATAATGTATATAGTAATGAAATGTATATAGTATATAGTAATGTATATAGTAATTCAAATCCTTTGTTAATTCATATATAGTGTACTAATAAATATTTGCTGCCCAAATATTCATACCTTTCAATATATTTTAAAGAAGAAAGTTCTCATTCCCCAAACTATTCTACAGTAAGCGGTACCATAGATTGGTTTTTTAAACGTCATAACACTGGAGTGAGACAAGCACGTTTTCTATACGGTTTCAATGTCTTTCATTGAAACATGACTGTTACAAAACCGCTTATTAATTCAGGAACCTATAAGCCAGATTTATAAAACAAGCCTAATCTCCCTAAAATGTATTCATTTTATGAAGGTACCCAATCTTATCTTAATGACAGATCAATAAATCTATAATTTGAATATGCTCTTTTAGACTACTCAAACTCGAAACCATTTGAGACTATTGTTCCAGAATATAGTTATACAGAACATGAAAACATCACTCACCAATACGATCTACAAGTACATATCGTACTACTTTTAAAACCCAAGAACTGGAGGGATCTAAATGTGGACTACCTGTTACATATTACACTTGGAAAAGCTGTACAACGGATATGCCTAAAACTGATACCTTGAGCGTGTCCAGTATACCCCGATCCTTAAACGTCTGGTACAGCTTTTTCCGTAGTTCATCTTGACTCAACATCTTAGTTTTGGGGGGCATGGTGGACTGGAAGAGAAAATGGTTACGGGTTACCTAGCAGGCAGGAGAGAGAGGAGGTGAATTTCTGACAACAGACTCTTGGCTGGTCTCCAGGAAGCCCTATGAGGCCCGGCGGGAAAAGTTGCTTTAACGAAAACAAACAAGAGGCTTCATTTCCGCCGATCCCGAGGAGGCGCCGGTGTAGCTACCTGAGCCCTCAGGTGTCTGCTTCCTCCCAAGCCAGCCGCACCCGCCCCGAGTTTGAGACCCACCCCAGGCTGCAAGCCGAGGACTAGGGGCCTCCCAGCCCTCGGAGCCTGCCTCTGTCCCGGGGGATCGAGAGGCACCAGGAAGCTGAACGCTCTGCCTCCCACTCCGAACTCAGGCAGAGAGGCGCACTTCCCTTCTCCGCGATTCTGACGAGTAGGCGGGGTCGTGGCCCACGCGCGACTTTCCCAGGAGGCTGGAGGGCCGGGACTGGGAGAGATGAGGCACCACAGCTCAGAGCCGGTCCCGCCCTCTCCTGAAGCCAGCCACGACGAGCCTCCCTAGCCTGGAGCGTTACCGCGCATGCGCTGGGCTGCGCGACGCTCCGGCTCCTCCCACATATCACGAGAACGCAACGGCCGAGTCTCGCGAGCGCTGCTCTGGGAATCTCAACTGAAGCTGCTGAGGCAACTGACTGGGTATTTCCATTGTCTGCGTCTCCGCGCAGGTAGGGAATGTCGTGAGGAGGGGGTGGGGGCGCGGCAGGCTCTCCAGGACACGTCCCCGGCCCTGCGTGACCCGCGTGTTGGCCCTGTCCGTCCACCCTGTTCCCATCTGGGGCAGCCAGGCCCGACCCGGCCATTCCCCAGCTGGCTGAGTCCAGCACAGCTCACCTGGCCAATCCACACCGCATTTCAACCTGCAAATGTCCACTAGCTCGGGGGCTTCGCTTCTGTTGCCTTTCACTAGGTCACCCAGCTAACCCAGGGCTTCTTAACTGCGGCACTATTGCCATTTGGAGCCCGAATATTCGTTGTGGGCGCTGTCCTGTGCACTGTTGGGTGTTTAGCAGTGCACCTTCCCACCAGTTGTGACAACCATGAATGTCTCCAGACACTGCCAGATGTCCTCTAGAAGGCAAAATCGCCGCTGGTTGAAAATCAGTGAGCTAAAAACTTCGAGTACCCACCGGTTTTGCATGCTGTGAGGAAGAAGTGAGCCGGGTACCCAGGATGCTTAAATCTAATTAGAAAAGGAACCAGTCTCTCCAGAAGCAGTAATGAAAACATTGTAGCGGGAGAGCTGGATGAGAGCCAAGATGCATTGTTGACTGGGTAAGGAGTTTAGAAAAAGGAGAGGTGGTTGAATATGGAAGTGGCCGGGACATCGCTAGAAAAAATGACTTCATCTGAGCCTTGACGGGTAAGATTTGGTTGGTGGCAAAAAAGAGCAAATACTTGGCACTCCAGTAGGTAAGTGCCCTCTCCCAAACCCGCAGCGGTGGATAATTGATCACAGCATTTTTCCCCGCTGACTGCACTTCGTCTCTCAATCTTTCTCAGCACCAGTTCCGGGCAGTCACTGCCAGTTGATTAGAACTGGCTCAGGAGAGGAAACCCATCTGTCATCCCTAGTCAAATCCCTTTTCCATTAGACAGCATATCTTATTTAAAGATACCATTTTGCTGTACACTGTTCCCCCCAAAAAGGTCTCCCCCCTTCAGTTTAAACATTCGCTGTTCCTTCAATAGTTTTCCAGATCATTCCCAAGCTTCAATCCTGCCGTCCTCCCAACACAGTCCAGTTATTCTTTTAAAATGCTATTTCCAGAATTGAGAACATTCCCCAGAGATGATACTGGCAAAGAGGACATTGTCTTCTGTGAATGCAGCCTAGAATTGGCATTAGCTGGTTTTTTGACCACTATCAGACAGCTGCTTCTTATTGAGCCTGCAATTAACGAAAACTTATGAGTTCTTGTAGGTGAACTACTCTTAAACTAGGTTTTCCTCATCCTATTACGCAGTTCATTTTTTTCAAGCCCAAAGGTAGGACTTTCCTTCTACAATCTCTAAAACTATTTTTTTTTTAATTTCACCTAATTCTAGCCATGCAGATATTTTAGAATACTGACTCTTGCCTTCTAATAATTTGGCTGCCCTTAGCATGTTATCTTTGAATGTGGTAAGTTGGCTTCATCTCAGTTGATTCAAACGTTGAGCTGGGATAGGTTAAGGTCAAACTCAAAGGTTCCGGAGATGCCCTGCTGTCAACTGATCTGGAGCACTTTATCATTCAAGTCAACTGTGGGTTGCATCCCTTATTCCACATGTAATGAGTGCTTCCTGGCCCCCGGCATTGTTGCAGCTTTGGAGATACCACAGATGGTGTTACCATCCAGGCTACAGCTCTCTAGTTGTTTTAGATACCAAATTACTTCCGGAACTGACTTACTGTCTCCTGTATTTCCCTTCCAAAACAGAAAATGTAAGCTTGGCATGACTTGTTCTCAGTACAACCAGGAGTACATGAAAGAATAATAACCTACTCTACTTTGTCTAGGGATTCACGTTAAAGGAGTTAATGTATAATAAAAGGTTCTAGTGTGGTGTCTGACCAAAGAGCCATTTAATACATATTTCTGTTGGTGTTTTAATCTCTTCAAAAGTACTCAATTATAGACTAGGAGATAAGCCTTTTTTGTTTCTGAAAATTGGAATAACACCAATCTCTGATGGATGGTATGGCTCTTTTCTGTTCCTGCGACTTCTCATGTCACTGATCACTAGATATACAATCACATCTGTTTAATCCAGGATACCTAGTTTGCTGAGAACTGAAGACTTGTATTTATTAAAATGTCTAGATTTTTTTTAAATACACCTATCTCGAGGTTCAGAGCCTGTCTAACCTTGTTTCTTCCATCCACACTTGCTGCTTGAAAATCATTCTGTTTGAAAAACTTAATTCATTCAGATCTGCGTCCTCTGTTATTTAAGTGTGTACCAGGTGCTGGAAGCAGTGACCTTTCTCCCTGGCTTCTTCCTGGTTGTGGCCTGAAAAGGCTCTGTTTTTCTTAACATATTCCACACATTTCAGCTCATTTGGGGCTTTTGTCCTTCTGACACTTGCCTCCGGGCTTCTGGTCCCAGGTCCCATTTTTTATGTTCATTACTAGTTAATGTCCTACTTATTACACTATGTACACATCCTCTTTGAGTTCAAAGTAGTCCAGAGCTCCTTGCGTCACCACGTTGACTCCTTTAGTTGTCTCTCAAAAGCAGCTCAAGGCATCCTAGCCACTGAGACAGCTGCAGTTCTCACCGGCTCCCCTCCATTCTGCCAGCAAGCCCCGTCCCCTGTAATGGAGGATTTCTTCGTTAAGTACCTTAACTTCAGGAGCTTCTCACAAAGGTGCTGGGAATCACTTGAACATAGGCTATCAATCAGGCCTGAGACCCCAAAGGCCTCAGCACGGAGCTTTTCCGTGTTGGGTTACTTCACCCCACCATGCCTCATTCCTGCATTCCCTTCTCTCTACTCCAGCATTATCTATCCCACACTGTCCAAAGTACAGCCCCCTCCTCGCAGCTCCATTCTGCAAACATTGAGCACTTATGTGTTAGGCTCTGTGTTAGAGATACAGGCTGGAAAACACCACAGCCCCTGTTCTTTTCCACCCTGTCATCCTCATATTGCTCTAAGTAACTTCACCTTGACCCCATTGCCTCCTTCCCACTTTTCCCACATTGCTTTGAACCTCATGTCCCGTGGTAAATGAACTTGTCACCACTCTGCAGAATGCACCTTCTGCCTTTTGGCTGACACTTCTTAAATATTTCCTTTTTTTCTCATACCTGCAGGTTTTGTGGGGTTTTTTTAGCTTTGATATGTGTGTTAGTTTCCTACTCCCGCTATAACAAATTACTACAAATTTAGTGGCTTAAAACAACACAAATGTATTACCTCACAGCTCTGTAGCATAGAAGTCCAACACGGTCTCTCACTGGGCTGAAATCCAGGTATCAGGAAGGCTGTGTTCCCTTCTGGGGGCTCTCGGGAAGAATCTGTTTATCCTTTCCAGCTTCTAGAGGCCGCCCATGTTCCGTGAGTCCTGGCCCCTTCTTCCATCTTTAAAGCTAGCAACGTTGCATCTCATGACCACCCTCCATAGTTATGTTTCTGTGCCTTCCTCTCGCGTCTCCCTCTTCCACTTTTAAGGCCCCTTGTAATTGTATTGGGCCCACCCGGCCAGTCCAGGATCTTCTCCTTGTCTTAAGGTCAGCTAATGAGCAACCTTAGTTCCATCTGTAGCCTTAATTCCCGTTCGGCTTGTAAATTAACAGTCACAGGTTCCCGAGATTAGGGTGTGGACTTCTTGATGAGGAACAGAGGGGCTGTTCTGGCTGCCACCCCACGTTCAGAATTGACGTGTTCATTTGCATTCCTCTACCTTCCCTTCCTGATTTCCTTTCTCGGTGATAGCATCACATTTTGATATTCTGCTTGATCACCTCATCCAGACATTCAGAAACACCCTCGAGTCCCCAGTTTAAACCATTACCAAGTTTTGCATAGCTGCCTCCTCTACACCCTGAGATCCAGTCTTCCTTGGAGGTGCCTGAAGGGCCCCTATTTCAGGTGATGGGAAAATTGAGCAGACACATACACAACTCACACAAACAGCAGTTTCTACCACTAGTGGCTACCACATTGGACAACACAAGTACAGAACATTCCATTCTCGCAGAAAGTTCAATATGCGGGACAACACAGAATTCTTCAGTGTGTCTCCCCTTTGCCCACTACATAGGCGTAGTAAGCCCTCCAATATTAACTGTAGACATTCCCTTCCTGAGACAGGGTGGTTATACAGTTTCCTTTTCTTCCACTTCATTTTTCAGTTTTTCCTTATCAGAATTGAATAGAGTTTTCTCTCTTATTCTTTAGCTTTTTGTGAAATCAAATTATTGGCAGCTCAAGTTCTGCCCAGCTGGGCAGTTTGTGGTGTAATCTTTATGTGGTATTTCCTTCAGTTCCCTTTCTATTTATCTTCATGCTGTACTTAGACCTCTGCTTCTCTCCAAGTCATGGATTTCCATACGGGGGTGAGTGTGTTGCGGGGTGTGGGGCAGTCTTCTTTATATGGATATCATTTTCTGCTGCTTCTTAAACATGTGGTAGAGAGGGGAGTATCTGCCTTATTTTTTGTTTTCCTGCTGCTGCTGCTTAAATGTTTGTGCTGAAGTAAGCCCTTCCCTTTGGCAAGCTCCAGCTCTGAAACCTATTCCAGCAAAAATGAATGATATCATTATTGACTTTGTTAACATTTCAAGCTCCCATCCCTCTTCCTCTCGAGAATTATTGCCAATTCTCCTAATTTTGCATAGCTTTTGTATCGTTCCTGCTTTTCTTTGTTATCCAGTTTTACTGTTTGGGCCTTTTTCTCA
>NW_006435837.1:8235411-8265473 GCF_000325575.1 Pteropus alecto
GTCACAACTCAGCTCTGCCACTGTAGGGCAAACGCAGCCTTAAATGATGATAAAAGGACGGGTGAGGCCAGATTCGGCGACCCCTGCGCCAAATAACATTGTAAATCCTACTTACATCATCTTACCAGCCTCCTGTCTGCCTTTTCTTCCAGACACAGCCTTCCAGTTCCAGGGTTAAAAGTGTCAGCTGTGCCCTGATTTCCTTTACAGCGTGTTGTATTCATTAGGAAATACAGTTCAGTTCTCCTCAGATTTTGCTGCATGTTCTGTTGAGTCAGCAGAATCCCGTGAGGCTCAGTGCGCCCTGGCCCACCTCAGCTGTGCATCCCCGAGACTGTACATTCCCAGTTAACCAGACTCCTGCCCCATGGGGAGACCTTCCCGGTCACCACATCTCCGTGCGTACATGTTCTTCCATATTGTTCTAGATAACATTTCCTGAGCACCTCCTATGAGCCAGACCCTGCTGGGTTCTTTCTGTGCATCGGGTTGTATAACCCTCAAGCTCGCCCTAAGGGAGCTGCGACCATTACCTCACTTCTTATCTCTGTTCCACCGAGAAGGAAACACATGGGGGTGGGAGATTAAGGACCCTTGGGTGGTCACATTGCTAGGAGGTGGCAGACCAAGACTTGAACCTAGCTTTGTCTGATTACAAACACCCTGTGCTGAAAATACATACGTAAATCTATCCGTCCATCCATCTGTCCGTCCATCCGGATTTTGTGTGTGCTGAAAACCACAGAATCACTGGTCCCCTCCACACACACTTTCTCTTAGTTTCACTTTTTTAACAAACCTATTCACCCTAGTTCTAAGATCTCTTAATGCCTCAGAATGTTTTCTCTCTGGTTATGATTTCTTCCATCTTTTCTAGAATACAGAACCTTTCCTCCTTTCTCATACATGGTGTTTGAAGAGGTATGTCATACATTCTTTTATTTGCAGGCATACATTTGTAGCATACATGCATCAGGAAGAAGATAAAAACTCCAGAGTCTGTAGATAAGTGCTATAGTAGCTCTCCTTTGTGTAAATGACATGAGGTAGCACTGTTTTTATCTTCCTCAGCACCATCTCTCCTGAAAATGTCGAAGGCAAGCCAATTATTTCCTAATCAGCAGCCTTTAGTAATGTTTTCAGGTGTTAGTGCTAATGCTAACTGCTCCAGCCCAAGGATAGCCCAGCTTACTCTAAATGTTCCAGACTTTCAGATCATGAGAATGTTGTTTTTTATGATTTCATATTAGAGGTCTTCCACTTTCCCTATGAAAACATGGTACTGGGTTCTACAGGACAAATCACAGTTATATAATTTGTATAGTCCAAAAGCCGTATATCCATGGTAGTATACTGGAAGCAGGCCAGGCTTAGTGGCCTTCTCCTCTCCCATGTCAGATTTAAGCAAAAAATTGAATTCTAGACTTCTGGTTAACAATTTTTGGTTTTCAGTTGTGAGTACTAAAAATATGTATTGTTTTCATTTAATTAGGAGTTGTATATTGAAGACAATGTCTGGAAGCTTCTACTTTGTAATTGTTGGCCATCATGATAATCCAGTTTTTGAAATGGAGTTTTTGCCAGCTGGAAAAGCAGAATCCAAAGTACGTATGTAACCTTTAAAAATGTCCTAAGAATCATTATGCTGTTGTAATGATAATGGTGTAATACGATTTTAGAACTGGAAGAGATCTAAACAGATGGGGTAACTGGAATGAATCCACCACAGTTGACCGAGGCTTGCTCTGCAGTCTCAGGTTGATGGAAGCCAGCCAGGGAACGTCCTCTGAATCGTTTCTTCATCCTTGAATTCAGCACACACTTAGCACGCACTAACAGGATGCTCTGGGTCTCTTTTCCCTGGTCTTCAGTTCACTGTGCCACCCTCTATGAAAGCTACTCCCTAAGCACATAGAAACATGGTCCACCCGTAGTGGGTCTGGGAGAACAGTCACTGCTGCCTCGAAATGCCCTGAAAACCCATTCTGTCCCAGCGAGTCACCCTTTTCATCAGGACATACGTAGTAGAACCATTTACACCTAGGAGGATTAAAAGAAACCCTTACTGACGTGTCCTCCTGCTGCCCTTGAGACTACGACAGTTTACAGTGTCCTCCCCACATCGCCTACTGGCTGGGTGGTGCCCACGTGCTTTCCTCCCCAGTGACTCACCCAACTTCCTGTTGTCAGGAATGGTTCCAAAAAAACAAGCTTGGTTCGAACATGTTGCTTTCAGAGTAAACAGAGCCGCAGACTTGAGAGTAGCTGGGTCCCTTCCGTCTTTCTGGGCTAGTCCTGTTCCGGATTGCCGACAAGTTATGCTGTGTTTCTCCCCATCTCCAAAAATAAGCTTTCGTGTCCTTTAAGACAGGAATTGGTTTTCAAAATTAATTATAATGCATAATGTCCAGTCTAGTGTATGATGCTTTTCAACGGTTCAGATCTTGCCACTAAAATATGGTAGAAATTTAAGGGATTATCTTACCAGATGTGATTGCTACGTTATTTTCTCATGTTTCTGGGTGACACTGCTCATTAAATCTTTGGTTTGAGGCATCCGTAGCAGCAGTTAAACTGTGTGTAACAGAGTTACACATAGTTCCTGTGCACTCCAGTGGCCTAGTGGTAGGCAAAGCAGTGCATATAAAATACGTTGTCTCATGATTTGATCTTAGTTCTTTCTCCTTCTACCACTTACTTTCTTAAAGCATTTCTACAGTTTACTCCTCATCACTCAAGTTCTATCATCAGTGTAGAGTAATGCAAAATGCTGCTGTGAGCTAGACACAAAATACATCCATTTTTCTAACGATTAAATTAGGTACGTCCTGGCAGCAGGAGAAAAGCGACATGCTTTAGCTGTGCAAGGCGTTCCAAGGCAACTGGCAGCCTTCCTTCAGCCCAATCACGGAGGTGGTTCTAGTTTCCTGTGGCAGCCGTAACAAGTACCACAAACTGGGGGGCTCAGAACAACAGAAATGTATTGCCTCCCAGTCTGGAGGCCAGAAGTCCGAGACCAAGGTGTTGGCGGGGCCGTGCCCCTCGAAGGCTCTAGAGAAGGACCCGTCTAGGCCTCTCCTAGCTTCTGGTGGTTTCCTGGCTTGTGACAGTAGCACTCCCATCCTCACGTGGCGTTCTCCCTGGGTGTGTCTGTGTCCACATTTCCCCTTTTTATAAATACACCACTCATACTGGATTGGAGCGCACTCTACACTAGCATGACATCGTGTTAACTATTCACATCTGCAACAACCCTCTCTCCAAGTAAAGCCGCATTCCAAGGTGCCGGGGGCTAGGACTTCACCATGAGAATTTAGCGGGGAAGCTACAGTTCACCCCAGAACAGAGGTGTTCTTCGAAAACTGCATGTTAAAAGTAAGAACTCCACAGGAGTAAGACTGCATTCCAGGCTGAGACAGTCCCACCTTCTCCAGTTAAACCATTTCAGCCCATGAAAAGGACACTTCCAGCTCTGACAGGACTGTCTCCTGCTGAGAGGTGACTGCAAACAGCTGGTCTCCTGTCAGTCTCAGGCCCCCCTGCCACGTAAGCTCCTTATCCCTGAAAGAGGCCTATGCCAAGCCTTTAGGAGTGCCACTTACTACTCAACTGTCTCCAATGCTCACGAGGTGTGACCGTGCACAAACCACCCCCACCTTGAGGCCTGTGCCAACAGCAGCTCTCTGTAGCTCCTAAACCCCAGCTTACCTAAATTGCTGTCCTTTATCTGTAACCACTTAGGTATTTTTTCCTGTCTTCCTCTAAAAAAATACAAGTTTCTTAAAAGGAGGGTCTACTTTTTTTTCCCCTAATATAGTATTCTTTCTTCACACACTTAAATGGTTACAGAATTTCATGCAAAATTTTAAAAAATTATATAATTTCTTGAACACATTTCATTAATATTATAATAGAATTAATATAATTGGGTGTTTCTATTTGTTGTGTTTTCGACACCAAATTTTAAAATAGAATACGATGTGAAAACACTGAGGATCTTTTATAAGTCTCATGACAATTAGCAAAGAGCAAGCAGGGAGTCTTACCACCCCCGCCAACCCCCCACCCCCAAGAAAAACTATAGAATTTACAGAACGAAATGTTGGCTTTCTTGACGCTTATGGAAATGTTAACCTTTTGCTGCTTACACTGTCACCTAGGACGATCATCGTCATCTGAACCAGTTCATAGCTCACGCCGCCCTCGACCTCGTAGATGAGAATATGTGGCTATCAAACAACATGTACTTGAAAACTGTGGATAAGTTCAATGAGTGGTTTGTTTCAGCATTTGTTACTGCCGGTCATATCCTTACCTTTTTAATAAAGATATCTACAGGTTGGGGTAACAAACTAGAACATGGGACACATTTCAGGCTCTGAGTCTGTGGATCTCAAAGTGTCAAGTAAAAATTGCCATTTATAGGGCTACTTTTATTTTTTTAGGGGGAAAAATACATTTTGTTTAATAGGTAATTTTAAAACCAAGTCTCATATATAAAACTAAGGTTTATTTGAACCATATCAAGGATTTTAGATTTTGTAGTTATTTTCTAACTTAAAAAGATTGTTCTTTTTAAGACAAAACTAACCTAATTTTGAACCCAGTTTATGTATTCAACTTTGCCATCACAAAATACACCGCATGTGACTAATCTGAAGAATACTGTATCAACCAATTGCTTTTCATTTTTCATTTCTAAGAAAGATTAAACCTTAATTATTTCACATATGAGATTTATTATGCTTCCTCTCAATATCAATCATCAACATAAAGTAATGGAAAATGCTGCTGTAAGCTAGACACAAAATACGTTCATTTTTCTAATGATTAAATTAGGTACATCCTGGCAGCAGGGGAAAAGTGACGTGCTTTACCTGTGCAAGGGGTTCCAAAGCAACTGGCAGCCTTCCTCCAACCTAGTAACAGAGGTGGTTCTAGTTTCCTGTGGCGGCCGTAACAAGTACCACAAACTGCGGGGGCTCCGAACAACAGAAATGTATTGCCTCCCAGTCTGGAGGCCAGAAGTCCGAGACCAAGGTGTTGGCGGGGCCGTGCCCCTCGAAGGCTCTAGAGAAGGACCCGTCTAGGCCTCTCCTAGCTTCTGGTGGTTTCCTGGCTTGTGACAGTAGCACTCCCATCCTCACGTGGCGTTCTCCCTGGGTGTGTCTGTGTCCACATTTCCCCTTTTTATAAATACACCACTCATACTGGATTGGAGCGCACTCTACACTAGCATGACATCGTGTTAACTATTCACATCTGCAACAACCCTCTCTCCAAGTAAAGCCGCATTCCAAGGTGCCGGGGGCTAGGACTTCACCATGAGAATTTAGCGGGGAAGCTACAGTTCACCCCAGAACAGAGGTGTTCTTCGAAAACTGCATGTTAAAAGTAAGAACTCCACAGGAGTAAGACTGCATTCCAGGCTGAGACAGTCCCACCTTCTCCAGTTAAACCATTTCAGCCCATGAAAAGGACACTTCCAGCTCTGACAGGACTGTCTCCTGCTGAGAGGTGACTGCAAACAGCTGGTCTCCTGTCAGTCTCAGGCCCCCCTGCCACGTAAGCTCCTTATCCCTGAAAGAGGCCTATGCCAAGCCTTTAGGAGTGCCACTTACTACTCAACTGTCTCCAATGCTCACGAGGTGTGACCGTGCACAAACCACCCCCACCTTGAGGCCTGTGCCAACAGCAGCTCTCTGTAGCTCCTAAACCCCAGCTTACCTAAATTGCTGTCCTTTATCTGTAACCACTTAGGTATTTTTTCCTGTCTTCCTCTAAAAAAATACAAGTTTCTTAAAAGGAGGGTCTACTTTTTTTTCCCCTAATATAGTATTCTTTCTTCACACACTTAAATGGTTACAGAATTTCATGCAAAATTTTAAAAAATTATATAATTTCTTGAACACATTTCATTAATATTATAATAGAATTAATATAATTGGGTGTTTCTATTTGTTGTGTTTTCGACACCAAATTTTAAAATAGAATACGATGTGAAAACACTGAGGATCTTTTATAAGTCTCATGACAATTAGCAAAGAGCAAGCAGGGAGTCTTACCACCCCCGCCAACCCCCCACCCCCAAGAAAAACTATAGAATTTACAGAACGAAATGTTGGCTTTCTTGACGCTTATGGAAATGTTAACCTTTTGCTGCTTACACTGTCACCTAGGACGATCATCGTCATCTGAACCAGTTCATAGCTCACGCCGCCCTCGACCTCGTAGATGAGAATATGTGGCTATCAAACAACATGTACTTGAAAACTGTGGATAAGTTCAATGAGTGGTTTGTTTCAGCATTTGTTACTGCCGGTCATATCCTTACCTTTTTAATAAAGATATCTACAGGTTGGGGTAACAAACTAGAACATGGGACACATTTCAGGCTCTGAGTCTGTGGATCTCAAAGTGTCAAGTAAAAATTGCCATTTATAGGGCTACTTTTATTTTTTTAGGGGGAAAAATACATTTTGTTTAATAGGTAATTTTAAAACCAAGTCTCATATATAAAACTAAGGTTTATTTGAACCATATCAAGGATTTTAGATTTTGTAGTTATTTTCTAACTTAAAAAGATTGTTCTTTTTAAGACAAAACTAACCTAATTTTGAACCCAGTTTATGTATTCAACTTTTCCATCACAAAATACACCGCATGTGACTAATCTGAAGAATACTGTATCAACCAATTGCTTTTCATTTTTCATTTCTAAGAAAGATTAAACCTTAATTATTTCACATATGAGATTTATTATGCTTCATGACATAAGGCAAGAAGATGGAATAAAGAACTTCTTTACTGATGTCTATGATTTATACATAAAGGTATGGTATGTTCTATAACTTTTTAAATCTGATTATCAAAAAGGATTCGAACTTTGACAGGGAACTGGCGTATTAAGGTAACTCCCTCATACTGCTGTTATCATCTCAGACTGGCTCTCCTCCGGTCAGAACTACCCCCGGCAGTTCCCTCATCTGACAAGTCTTCACCACCAGGTTAACGTGTTTAAGAGAACAACTCACAAT
This sequence comes from Pteropus alecto, assembly GCF_000325575.1. Lineage (NCBI taxonomy): Eukaryota > Metazoa > Chordata > Mammalia > Chiroptera > Pteropodidae > Pteropus > Pteropus alecto. The sequence continues at coordinate 8,242,449 of NW_006435837.1, forward strand.
GGTTATTTTTAAATCAATTCCGTTCTTCTCCCCCTTTGGGTGCATACAGTTGATTTTAGTAGGGAACCCTAAAGAGAGGGAGGCAGTCTACATCAGGGAAATTGCTTCATAATTTTAATCTAAAATGTTTCCCATCTACTTTGTAAATAAGTTACAGTGCAGTGAATATAGATCATAAACCAGCAGGAAGTGATTCATACGCTACCAAATAGTCACCCAAGGAGAATGATGTTAATGCATTTCTTGATACTTAACGGTAAAAAGTAAAATAGTAATAGGAAACCAGTGGTTAATCTGCAGTGCTAACAACAGTGTGTTAATAATTGAAATGTTCTGTATTTGGACGAGATTTTTGCATATCAGCAGAGCTAACAATCTTCCTACTTAGAAGTAGCAAGTAAGACTAGCCTTATAAAAAGGGAGAAAGTAATTAAGGTATAAATGGTAACTTTTTTCCTCATTAGTGATTCCACTTATTAATAATTTTCTCTACCACATTATGACACGCTCATGTTATCTGAGAAACTGATCAGTTAACCAACCTTGTGTTAAAGAGTATTAAAAACCTGATTGTTAAATAATTACCACACAAGGGCAATAATATCAGTGTGGTATAACTTTTTCTTAACTCTTGAACATATGGCAGATTTTGGTTTTTTTTAGGTAGCCAAAGTGTCTTACAGATTAATCCATTTATAATGAGTGTAAGTAGGTTAGTATTTCACACCAGGGTGAATCCTGAAAGTTAATTTCATGTACAGAGGCAGCACGTAAACCACCATCAGTTTGCCACAGGTACTTAAAACTAAAACACCAAGACAAAAATTTCCTTAAGGGGAGGTTAACTATTTAACAATGGAACATTTGTGTTGAAAATTAAAAATGTGGTCGTCAGACTTTTTTTTGAATGTCTGATTTAATTTAAATCTTTAAAATAATTTCCTGTTAGAGACCTATGATTTGTCAGCCTTTTTGACAAACTCACTAATACCTTCTTCTTTCCTAGTTTGCAATGAATCCATTTTATGAACCCAATTCTCCTATTCGATCAAGCGCGTTTGACAGAAAAGTACAGTTTCTTGGGAAGAAACACCTTTTAAGCTGAATGCAGAAAAATTCGGAAATAAACAATGTCACTACAACGGAGTATACTCAGGAATGTGTACATTGTAAGTTACTTGATTAAATAGCCTGGAAAAGTTTTACTTGTAGTCTCAATTTATCTAAACCGAATGAAATTCCTTTTATATTTAAAAATAGTCCATTCAATTCTTAGAATTATTAACATCAATATTTGATTATGAACAGTATTATTTATAAAGAGCTCTTTACCGGTAATCATGAAATACTTATATTTTAAAAATTGAGAATAAGCTTTTGACTTTCTTCATCAGATAGGTTGATTGATCCTGATGTAACAATCCAGAACCAAATATTGTCAAGAATTGATAGATTTAAAACAAAAAGCGTCTGCAATGGGGAATGAAGTCGATAGCACGTACATGGGCTTATCTCTGCATCTAGGGATGTTATAAAGTGTATAGGCAGTATACAGAGTGCTACCCAAGAAGCCGAAGCAAACAGCTTTAGTAGTGCCAAATGCACGTGGCTGCCCATCAGAGACTGAGAACAGAGATCCGGCCGTCATTCTGGAATCCTGGATCTGTGTTTATAAAATGGGGCATTGGGACCAAAGTGACAGATGATGTTTTATTTCCTTTCCCTCAGATGGTATACTCAAGATGAAATGAACCTGCTGATATCTGTACTAGTGAAGAGTTGTAAGGCAGTTTTAGAGCTGTGAACAAAGCCAAGCCTGCATTACATTAACATTTGCACTCAGCCTAGTAGGCTGTACACAGAAGGGTGGGCATGGTCTCCTGTACTGTAAATGTCACAAGTGTGGGATCTTACTGTAAACGAGTAAATGTCGATTGAAAAGTAATATAACCAGACATTTTCTGCGCTAATTGTGAACACTTGAAGAATTTTGTTCCATTCTGAATAAATCGAGTAAGTAATTCCAAGTTTGGTCTTATATCTGTGTATGAAGTTGCTACCATGATTTTTTACCCCATCTATTTATTTGACTTCTTAAATAAAGTTGTTTGTCCAAGATTGTGGGAGTTTAATATCAAATTTTTAAAGTGCTGCCCACCCAGCCTGCCACCACCGTTCTGGTTGTTTGCCCCATTGAAAGCCTACAAACTATACCTTTAAAGTAACTAAAGTTATTCAGATCACCTCAAAACTAGGGAGCAGAAAAAGATAGCTAGAGATCTAGGAGTAATTTCAGCCATGCTCATTGGGAAGACCCAAACATGTATTCATTTTGTATAGTTTGCTCTGCCCTCAGTGACCGTATAACGCATGGCTGTGACAAAAAAAAGAAGCTGTAGGGTGGAGACGGTTTGGGCCCCGGCCCAGCCACACGACAGTGGTGCCCTGGCAACAGCGGTCCTTTTCTCCAGGCTTGTGAGGGTGAGACAGGAACAGGTAATAGCCCCGTGAGTATGTTACTGTAGCTAAGTACCAGATCTCATGTGTGACTGCATCTTTGAAGGAGCTCGAAGGCAAGTCCAACAATGAGCGTGTGTTGGAGCAGGTGGGCTGTGGGGACAGCGTGCCGGGCACGCAGGTGTGGAGGAAAGCTGCACTGGCACGTGGGTTGGATACCTGAGAGGACAGGACCAGGACTGGTATAAGGGGAAGACCACAGGCTGACAAGGAAGCTGAAGAGCTAGCAAGGGGCAGATCTGGCAGGTGACATCGTTGAAAGTTCATTTCAACACAGGAGTATGGAGGGACATTGGTAGCTCCCTGGGCATCAGGCTCCACTGAGCACAGGTATCTCAGCAGTAAATTTGTATCATGCAGTCCCAAAGAAATCCAAACAAAATGCACAAATCTGGTGTTGTCCTTTCATTTCCTAGGATGCTTCATTGTGGCCCCCTTTGCATTTTATGTAGAGACCATCAGTCTCTGCTTGTGCTACACGTGACCTTTTCGGTCACATCAGCATTTCCTGGTTGACAGTCCACAGTGGTGACTTCTCAGAATCTACCGACTGTACACAGGTACATTTTTCTACTTAACACGTCACTGCCCCACAGCCACTGGTATCATGAGAACTGGTGTTGGTGTCATATCAGAGTGAAAGCTTACACAAGTTTTTAGAGAAATGTAAAAGTTTTAAGAATATCTAGGATGTTTTAGCTTCAACTAGGGAATTTTCACAAGGGTGAAGGTGACAAAAACTTTAATTAATCCATTGATGGAATTCTACTTTTCCATCATCCACACAGCGTATTATAATTGCTTTACTGGCTGTCAAATGTTCATGTGTCCGTTCTGAGGCCAGTAGTTTTCCTTAACACTGAACTGTCTCAAAGGCTTCACATTCAGACAGCAAGGAAGCAAAGTCAAAGAGATGGTCCGACGCCAGGTGGCAACAGTACTGAGACAGGCCCCTCTCCTCCCCGAACTGGGGAGCAAGCTCCACACCAGGAAGCAAGCTGCACACCTCTCTGCTTGCTTCCCTGGGGCTCTGCAGTTGCTTCCACCACTCCGGCCACCAACTGCTTTTCTCCCCCAACTCTCATTTTTCCCTATTTCTGTTTTGTATAGATAACACGGGCCAATTAAAATACCTTTAACTTTTTTCAGAAGAATCAAGTTCCCAGCTACCTTCTGCTGCTGGTTGAAGAGCTTTTCCATCATACATTGTTTATTTAAAGGCTGAAGCTATTCAGTCAGGTTTCGTTCCTCTTAGTTATCACATTCCAGTACCGTGTTTGGTCAGTTAGCTCCCGTTCCCTGGATCCCTCTAAGTCACCGTGAAGGTGGCTTACTCAACCTTCCATCAGCTCGTCTTTGCGAAGGTGAAGATCTGTTGCCTTGATCATTTTTGCCGCCCAGCTCTAGACCTCCCGAATGCCAACTAATCAAATCCTTAAATATTTAGCTGAAAATACATTACTTGAAAAGATGCTTAAAAGTGTTTAAAAACCACTAATTAGTTAAATCTACACAAGTATCAGAATTACACTTTGTAAATACCTACACACACGTGTTGAGCTGAACTGTGCCCCGCCTTCATATGTTGGAAGTCCTAGCCCCAAGTTCCTCAGAATGTGACTGTATTGGAAGATAGGGCCTTTAAAGAGGCCTCTAAGACGAGCCCTTTATGGTGGGTCCCAATCTAATCTGACTGGTGTCCTTATAAAAGAGGACATTTGGACACAGACTAGTGTGGGGATAGAGGGGGCATGCTATATTAAGAGAAAAAAGCAAGTCGCAAAGCAAAGAGTGCATTTTTTATTTTAAAAACAAAGCAAGTCCCCTTGAGAAAAACCAAAAGGAAGAATATATTATACCAACTTGTGAACAGTGAATTCCTATTTTGTTTTTTTAGATGGAGGATTAGGGTTTTTTTTGCAGGGGGGGGATTATAAATAATAAAAACTAGAGCTCTAACCTGAGAATATGAAGAAATTTAATTCTCCCAAATTAAAAATATTAAAATGTTTTGCTTATAGCCAAATTGTCTGTTATATTAGGAAACTAGACTTTCAAAAGCTTAGCTCACTGTTATGATACTCTTTTTCAGTGGTTCCCGAGTGGGGCCAGGGATAGAAATATATTTTGTTTTTCAAAATGTACCTCTGACCCTGCAGGACAGCCCCCACTGCACAGCTGAGCATTCTGTCTTCACTAACACGAGGTCTAGGCACTGGTTTGCCTCTGTAGTATGGAATCAGCATGAAAGGTACAACACATGACTTTTACCCATAAAAGACCACAATTCACTTTATCAGTAAGTCTGGTCACTGCAGCAAGATGATGAAAAATCTTGAGAGCAAATCACTAAGCAATGTTTAGTAAAGAGAAGACACTAAATAAATGCACGATCAAATAAAGACGTCTTCATTTACCCTCACACATTATACAATCCTTAGCATTTCCTCTAAGAATATAAAGCTGACTTCTGGGTTGGGGGCGGTCATGAACGTGTGGCACATAAATGACGAGTGACTACTCCTTAGATCACTTCTTGTATGTGGAATGAAAACGTGAACACAGGAACTTTAAAGAGAACAAAGAAGTAATCAAATGACTGCAGTGCAAATGCATTAGATTTTAATCTTTAATATCTAACATTATTGCTTTAGGAAATTTTCCCCCAAACCAAGAATAAAATGCTAATTACATAAAAATACACACATACAAAAAGTAGTTGTCCATTTTCCCAGGAAAAAAAAAAACAATAACTTCTAGAATATTTGAGTGTTTTGTTTTAATCATAATGAAAGTCCCGGTCATCTCACTTATTAGCTCTGTAACTTACGTATTTAAATTAAACATTATTAGACAACGGTTGCAATTTATAAATGTAAGGTGCCATTACTGAGTAAATAGGTTGTTCCATGAGTGGATGTGTGCCCCCTCCTACCCACTAATGAAACAGCAGTATGGCTGGTTTAACTTTGTGAGTAGATGATCCATTGATGCAAACGCTCAGCCTCCTCCACCCTGTTTGTTTGCGTATATGCGTGAGTTGGTTAGAACGTGGGCAACCTCTTTAATGATCAACAGCAAGATGAGCTCGGCCTGGGCTTGTGGTGCAGACTGACTGTGTCTGTCTGAATCAAGTGATCTGACCTGTCCTCCGTCGCAAGCACTCTTCGAACCGCTTCCTCAAAAGCCGCTGCGACATTCGTGGCATCTTTTGCACTGGTTTCAAAGTAAGGGCAGTCGCCGTTGTCCCTGCACCAGGCTCGGGCTTCTTCTGCAGACACCTGCCGTTCACTTATGTCGACCTTGTTGCCCAAAATCACAAAAGGAAAGCTTTCGGGCTCTTTTACATCTGCGTAATATATGAACTCTTTCTTCCAGTTATTCAGGTTCTGGAAGCTTTGAGAATCATCGACACTAAAAGTGAGCAGGCAACAGTCGGAACCTCTGTAAAATGGTGTCCTCAGGCTTCTGAATCGCTCTTGCCCGGCCGTGTCCCAAATCTGCATGGTAACGAAATGTCCATCTACCTCCAAATCTTTATTTAAAAACTCCACACCTATTGTATGGAAGAGCTGGGTATCAAACTTGTTAGTCACATATCTGTTCATCAGAGAACTCTTCCCAACTCCACCATCTCCAAGGAGAATTACTTTAAAAAGTGATGATTTTCCTGCCATTATTAATCTCACGATCTTTGACTTCAGACCTCTGTAAAATAAAAAGGGACCATTATATTCCTTTAGGCCTGCACAGTGCGCGATTCTGTGAATATCACCATTTTAGGGAAATAAAGCACAGAGTCCCAGTTCGTTTCTGCACAGGCAGTACCTAGCAGCACAAGCTTTCATTTGCGGAGCACTCGACCACACGCCAGGCACTACCCTGCCATTACTCCCTACACCAGCGGGGGAGGGCTCGCTCTTTCCCCTGTCTGGGTCTCAGCTGGCTGAAGCTGGCACTCAAGGCCAAGTCACACCCCAGATATCTTACCCTGAACCGTTCCTCTCTACTTACAATAAGCCCTGCCACCATTTGTTAGAGATGCTGTAGGAGACCAAGTAGGCAAGTCTCTGTAACAACTTCAAACAACCCTTTGGTGACACAGTGAGGTGTTCACTGATGGCTTTCCTCTCCTGCCAGGGGTTTACTTGACAACCCCCGCATTCTTTCTTCCAATGCTGTCACCATAGTAGCTAGTAACCGGGAAACCAGAACCAGAAGCTGAGTGATCTGGCAGTAAACAAAAGCCAACCACTGAGTAAATGGACTCTGTTCTCTTCATCAGGAACACTATTTTCAGTTTGCTGAAATTAATGCCAGCAGAATTTTTGACAGAATATCGTAATATAGCACATTGTACTCACGATACTCATTTAGGCAGTTCCAACTCTTAACAAACACGAGCTGTTACTTGTGTGTTTCAAGGGGGAATGAAATAAATCTTAAGCAAAAATGCGGTGCTCTGCACACCCCTTCAGGGAAACCCTGCAGCAGGAGGAAAAGCTTTCCTGCACTATAGGCACCGGCCTGTCCGGGTGCGGTTTCAGTTGCCCATGTACAGACGGCCGCTTCTACGTGCCATTCTTACTTAAGCTTCTGTCCCAATTTTTTGTTATGGAAAATTTCAAGCATACACAAAATGTCTGAATAATGAGAATAATATAATGAAACCCCATGGACCCTAAACCTAGCTTCAGCAATTATCACCTTGTGCCAAATCGTATTTCCTCCATAACTCCCCATTCTCCCTTCTCCCCAGTTATTTTAAATCAAATAGTATCACTTAATCTGTAACTATTTCAGTATTAAGTGGCCTTTAAGTATGTTAAGACTGGTAAAAAACGACAACCTTTAGAGATGCACTAACAACTTTCTGCAGTGTTGGAGATGTCCCCTGTCTACAGTGTCTGATATGGCAGCCACTAGCCACGTGTGGCTACTGAGTACTTGACAAATGGCTAGGGGAGTGAAGAACTGATTTTTAAATTTTATTTAATTTTAACTAAGTTGAATGACCATATTTAAAGAGCCAGTAGCTGTATTGGAGAGTGTAGCTCTAAAGCAAAAATGGGAGTTAACTTTAACATGGAAGTAGACACTGTGCACCTCAATGGGAGGTAATGAGGCATGAACAATAACTGTTATTCTGACTGGGATGAATCCGCAAAATCACTGCAGTAAACATCTGGCTATCTCCTAGTTAAATGCAGATATGACCTGGTGTAATGTAACTGAACACATCCTATAATGTGCAAGAATTTCGTATTTCTAACTACATACCATACTATGCTGGTAAAACCTGTAGCAAATTGCCCCCAACTCTTACTGGCTTTTTTAAATTACTATAGTAATTATTACTATAATAAATACAATTTAAATTGGCCAGCAAAAGTATGAGACAATCAAGGTGCATACTTCTTGGAGACTTTTGACTGCCAAGGGATCACCCTGCCCAATGCCCAGAGTAAATTAACATCAGAGAAGAAAGTAAAAAAATCTCAAGCCTTTTAATTTTCTGACATAGATAACAATCTGGTAAATCGGTTCCTTTGTTTAATTCTTTATAATTTTGCTTAAACAACTTAAACTTATAGAAAAAGGAGTAACAAAACCAAAAAAGCACACCAACCATTCTGCCACATGGAAGGCATGTCGGACGCCCCGTCCTTTAACACTCTCCCGTAGATCGAGATGCAACTCTGTGCCCAACATCTAAGGCAAGACACTTGGCCCTGCTCCCCGTTCTCAGCTCCAGCCATTCGGAAATGCAGCCGGATGGAACTGAAATCCACCTGCACTTGCTCAGCTCGTGCACTCTCCCTTGTCTCCACGCGGGCCCCTGCTGTCCTTGTGCTAATGAGCCCACCCTGCTTCGCTTAACCCACCGCTGGGCCCTTGGGACCCTTCGGCACGGTCATCACCAACACTGGGAACCTTCCTCAGCAACCCCACCCAAGGTCGTTCCTTTCACACACGTTTAAGGTACATGTTGTGTAATGAGGGTGTAACAGAGGTGCGAAAGTCCAGTCTATGGTTTATCCCAGAATTTTAACAGGCCTCTAACTGCCTTACCAGACACAAAGTTTCATTGTACAGCATTGAATTGTTAGAATCTTTACATCAAATTATAAACCAGATTATGCAATCTAACAACCTCCACTCAGATGACTAGTTGCACACATCTACCAAATTCTCAGAAATTCCCTGGGATTTGTCATTTCTAATTTTATCAGGACACATTGATAGTTCTTTTTTCATAATAATGTGGGATTTCCTAGTTTGTGATCAAACAAATTTTCTGATCAAAAAATCTGGGGACTGCTAGACACACACATCAGGAAATAGGGGACAATGTTTACATTTACCATCTATATTTTGGGGCCTCTCAGATATCCTATTTGGGAGTATGTTGGCATTTGCTAAAACAACAAATATACACACAAACATCTCTCTGATTCTAACTGTAGAGTTGCATATAAACATACATGGTGATACAAATAATTTTACAAACCATTTTATTTCCCAATAGCAACTAACAAAAGCTAGCTTCATGTAATCTACACGTTAATATAACCTTACTCAGTTTACAGACGTTAAAAGCGTTCTTTTTCTTCTCTAAAAACAGTAAAATCCTTTGAAACTTTAGTATGAGTTGAATGAATAAAGGTATCCTACGCTATTTTGAGAACTTACCTTAAAATGTAACGTGAAGTCTTTTATACTCCAGTTTGGAGTGACTGCCCAAAGGCAACAATCTTCACCAAGGTTACGGTTAGCAATTCAGTTAAATTCGATAAGGAATCTGAATAAGAGAAGCATACTACAGAGGTAATAAATCTCACCTTAAATGTTCAGTTCAAGCATCATCATCATCTGCAAATAAAATGTCAGAAAGCTCACCTTAGCAATGCACATTCGCTTTCATACTTTTAAAGGTAAGCGCAATAATTAAAATGTGAAAGAAATATCTGACTTATATTAGCAGCTAGATTCCTAATTTAAAAGGAAATTGCATCTGAAAGCTGCACATGACGTTTCTCAGTCTAAAAAAAGTGCTAGAATCAAATACTACACTTTAATCATTGTTTTTTCAAAGTTTTTCGCTTGCCCAGCTTTCTTTTCTAAGTTTTACACTCAGACAACTATAAAATTTTGTTAAGATGAAATGTAAAATATTTCACTCATTCTTCAAAATGTGCCCAAATTTAGAGTGGCTCGGAATAATCATATTCCAGAGAATAAAATAAAACTAACACAACAAGGAAAAAAGAAGGGCCACGTGAGAGAGAAGCACCAATGTGACACAGGAGACGCTGGGCTAAGGCTAGGGCAGCAGTGTTGGAAAGATTTTTTCTGGGCGGCCAAGGTGAAATCTTTCCTGTGGCCAAATAAAAGCCTACTGTCAAAAAGAACTGGTTCCTGGTGCCAAAGGCCATGAACGCAGACCTATAGACAAGCTACTTGACATCCTGAAGCTCATGAGGACAGTGGTGACAACAGTACCTACCTCTAGTGCTCTTAAAGCAGTTCACCACTGTGCCAGGCTCATGACCGGAGTGCAGGAAGTTTCTGTGGAATGAATATATGAAGAAGTCTTTACTGGCAGTTTTACAAAAAGATTTCATTTATGGCCATTTCTTCAAATTTCAGTAAGAGTTATGGGCAGAACAACTGAGAGGATTAGGCAGACATTAAGAAGCCAAAGGATCCTAGCCTTAGAGACCAAATCAATGTGATGGTTTCCCAGTAATGAATGCGGAGCTGTGCTAAAGTACCAGCCTCTCTGGGTCTAAACCAACAGTTTCAATCCCTTCTCCCCCTTAAAAGCAAAGGGCATTTTTGTGGGACTCAACATATAGCAGTCCTTAACTTATAAGTTCAATATTTGAAAACAAAGGAGACTCTTCAAAACTTCGAAATTTTAGAGTTAAAGATAAAACAGTAATGACCGGCATACCTCAGAGATATCGGGGGTCCAGTTCCAGACCACTGCAATAAAGCAAATATCACAACAGAGCAAGTCACATGAATTTTTTGGTTTCCCAGTTTATATAAGAGGTTTACACTATAATCTATTAAGTGTGCAATAGCATGTCTAAAAAACAATGTACGTGCCTTAATTAAAAAATACTTTATTCCTAAAAAATGCTAGCCATCATCTGAGCCTTTGGCGAGCCATAATCTTTATGCTGGTGGTTGCCACAAACCTTCAATTTGTTTAAAAAAAAAAGCAATATCTGCAAAGTATGATAAATCAACACGCGATAAAACGAGGTATGGCTGTAACAACAACAACGCTAATATTGACTAAGCCATGTAAGCCATTTACTCTGCTTCGCTGCATTCACTCCTCACAAGTCTCTTTACCCCTATACTCCAGATGAGCACACTGACTCAGAAAGGTTACATACCTCGGCTGAGCACACAGTAAAAAATGAGATCTGAATGCAGCTGACTCACGACTCTAAAGCCCAGCACTAACCCACTAGGCTCAGCTGCCTTTGCACTTATTTTTTAGTGTTTTCCTGTTGCTGTTGCAGGTATAAGCAGTTGCAATGGTAACAGTCAACTGCTCGCTTTATTTCAAGATCTGCACAAAAACAAGTTAACCTGACAGAACTAGTAGTAGTCAATCCATTGACATATAGTATAAAGAACATCTGCAGCCTGTTAGGAACGGAGCCACGCAGCAGGTGGTGAACAGTGGGCAAGCAAGCGAGGCTTCATCCGTATTTGCAGCCACTCCCCAGCGTCAGCATCACTGCCTCAGCTCCGCCTCAGATCAGGCCTTAGATTCTTATAGGAGCACTGGTCTCTGGTGCTCAAAAGGTTGGGGAAGCCTAGCGTTCAGTGGAATGAGTGGAAAGGAATTTTTCAGCCAACACTTAGTGAGGGCCTATTGTGTGCCAGGTGCTGAGGATGCGAGCCACACCGTCTCCTGGAGCTGGTATCTGGGGGAGGTGACAATCCACACACAAACCCATGTAGGTTACAACCGTGGCGAGTCTTACAAATGAGAGGTACAGAATGAAACTATTCACACTCAACCCAAAACCAAAGAACTTAAACAGTGCAGGGATTCTGCCCAGCGTCTCCCTTGGCGAATGAGAGATGAGACGTGTAAACCTGAGGCTCTATCAGGGTCCCCGTGTGGGCATCTCAGGGTATCTCACAGAGCTCCCTGTGATTTCAGCCATCAGAGGGACTGAAACTCCATACATTATTCTGTAACACAGCCAGCTACTTTACCGGCTACTCAGTTAAAGAAAAAGCGGTGACTTCCAACGCCAGAGGAGAAGTGGGTTGTGTTCAACAGTGTCAGTGAGAGACTATACACCAGCTTCCAGTGTGGGCTGTTCTAAAGCAATGTCTCAATGACCGTGAGTCGCGTGCAGCCGCATGCTGGCCTTGGAACAGAGCCTCGCCAAGGTCTGACACCACTACAGATGGATGAGCTGACCACAGGGTAAACTCAGCAGGAGGAGGAAACTAAGAAGAGGGGAGGGAACAGGAACCCGGAAGTGGGACCAGCCCAAGCCAAGGCCCTGCCCAGGCAGCCTGGCATGTACCCGGAGAGCCCAAGGTAGACCCCCAGGTAGACCCATGCACCTGGAGCCCAGAGACAGAGTTCTATGCACGTGGGACTGGAGAGAGAGGCCTGAAGCAGGCAGGGCCTTCAAAGCCTAGTAAGGATTTCTAGAAATGACCTAAATGCCTAACTGGGGAGTGTTCTGCACACCTCGAGGAGACGTGCAGACATGGGACTGCAGAAAGATACCCAAACAGTATGCTCTCCATCATCACACCATGTAAAAGCTTGCGGATTTACATTAAAGTCACAAGAAAACCTAGAATAATCAATACCGAGTTCGATCTTCAAAGTTCTGATTTGATTGCAAAATCATACTTTTTTTAATATCAAAAGTATATAAAAATGAATCAAAAGCTTCATTTTCAGTTTAAGTCTAGTTTGACTGAATGCTGCAGTTAAATGGAATGGAAATCATCTTTTAAATTTTTTTTAAATACTGCTATCAGCCATACCTCAAGGACGATTGCTTCCTAAATTTTTCTATAACTGATTATATTAAAAATAACTCAGTATGACACCAAAAGAAATAAAAAAACTGAAATCAAAATTAGAAACTTTTGTGTTATCAAGCAAGTAAAAAGACAACACACTGAATGGGGGAAAATACTGGCAAACCAAATATCTGATAAGGGACTTGTATCCAGATGTATAAAGAACTCTTACAACTCATCAATAAAAACCAAATAACCCAATTTAAAAAAGGGCAAAAATGGTCAGCATCATTAGCGAATAGGGAAAGGCAAATCAAAACTACAAGATACTACTTCACACCCACTAAGATGGCTAGAATCAAGACAATGACAAGTGCTGAAGTTGTGGAGAAACTGTAACCCTCATATACTGCTGATGGGAATGTAAAATGGTGCAGTGACAATGAAAATCAGCTTGGTGGTTCCTCAAAAAGATAAACGCAGAGTTGTCATATCACCCAGCAATTCCTCTCTTGGGCATATATCTAAGAGAAATACATCCACATAAACACTTATACGTGAATGTTCAAAGCAGCATTATTCATCATAGCCCAAAAGTGGAAACAACCCAAATGTCCATCAACTAATAAGGGACAATAAAATGTGGCATATCTATACAATGGAAGATTAATCAGCCATGAAAAGGAATGAAGTGCTGATATATACAACGCAAAAGGCCATGTATTATATGATTCCATTTATATGAAATGTTCAGAATGGGCAAATCCATAGACAGAAAGTAGATTTCTGGTTCCAGGGAATGCAGGGAGAGAGGTAAATAGAGAGTGACTGCTAATGAGTATGGGGTTTCTTTGGGGAAAGGGGTGAAAATATTCTGGAATTAGCCAGTGGTGATGGTTGCACAACTTTGCGCGCACACAGCCTAAGGTCTTATTAACAATAAGACCCTAAAATTAGATTTACAGAGCGACAATCTCCTTGTCCCTTCAGCAGTATCTTCTTAAATAAAGCAGTTACAGGCACAATAGGTACTACTTTAGGATTACAATACCATATGCTGGTACCAACACACGTTGTATATGGCACACACTAATCTGAATGAGAAGTTGGATAAGTAGAGGTCACCAGCAGGAAAGAAAGTGAACCATGTTTTCAGAAGATACTTCAAAACTAAAGATAAAAAGAGAGTATTGTATGTCAACCCTTTCTTTTTTATAATCCTATTTTTCCAACTTTTCCATTGTGGATTTTTATCTTGCACTATCAATTGTTTATGGATAGTTTTATCAGTAGTAGCCTTTTCTCCGGCCTTCTGCAACCCCTAGCTGACTTTCAAAGCCATATACTACAATAAACCAAGGGGAGTCAGACCCGAACATGGAGAATATACATCTCTAACAGGAATGTTTAATTAAAGGTAGACATTTTTTATTGGTCATGGATCTCATTGTTTCCATTCTTACAGGTAACTAAATCCATTTATTTCTTCATTATTTTTATATTACTGGATTCTGAGCATGGCATTCAGAACTATCCAACCTCGCTTATAAGCCTGTCCCAATTATATCCCTACAAGTCACCATCCCTACACCTATCACAGGCATTTACTGTCCAGCCTTTGCTCAAGCCCTTATCTTGGCCTGGGAGGCCTATCTCTACACCTGGACAGCTATAAAAATCTTAGTTATCCAAAGGTCTAATTGAAATCACCTCACCCAAGAAGCTTTCTAGGCTCCTCTCCCTAATCCTTCTTTCTCATCATTTCCACCTCCATTACAGCTCTCATTCACTTGGGCTCTAATCTATCAGTTGTGCATGTATCTGTTTCCTAATTACAATGTCAGTTCCCTAGGCGGGACACAAAACACCTAATGCCATCATTCATTTGCCCTTTTGTTCTGCAACATCTTGTACAAAGTTTTAAATATGGTGAGGTACCAAGTAAGTGCTAAACTGAGAACAAAGTAAGTTACTTCCTCCTTTATTCTTATTCTATTCTTATTTTTCTACTTGTACTTTCTGTACTTATAATTCTGTTTCTCTAATCAATCAGTCCTTCCCCCATTCTATTTTTGAGGTCTATTAAAATGTATGGAAAGAGACAAAAAAAAATTGATTCTTACTTGCAAGTCTAATGAGAAAACCACTTTAAAATAAGAACTATTGACTGCAACAGGAAGCTGCTGAACATTAAAAAAATGACAACATTCCTCTAAGAAGCAGTCAAAGGGAGAGAAGGCTGGGTTTGTAAACTACTTTTCTCAAAATTTCTGACTTTGAAACACATGCTCTGTAATCCCTTTACTAGTTCTCACTTCCAAACATTTAAATTGAATGTATCATTCCTGGTTTAATTTATGAACAGATTTTTTTTTCCAAAATCATACATTCCTTTTGCATTCACCCTGAATATCCTAGAGACATACCACTTATTTCATTTCAAAGCTTGTGAAACAGGCTCAAAGAAACTAACCAAGGAAAACAAAAGCATGAACAATCTCTTAATTATTTCTATTTTCCCTTGAGCTGTATTTATTTCCTCATATTATCTTAAATGTGTGTCTCACTGAACCTAATTAGTCCCACTCGGTTTCTCGTTTTCCTGGTTGTCTTGCTGAAATGTAAGAACAAGAAGCAAGTTGAGAAAGTCATTAAGTGTGATGGGTGCTATTTCTACAGCAAGAGGTGGACCAAAAACAGGGTTCAGCTGGAGAATAAGCAAAATACCATGGGAATAGACCAACTTGGAGTGCAATTTGCCAGATGAAATAAATTACCGAATCGACCCCTGAGCATTAACTCACAGAGATAGCTAGAGAAGGAAAAGTATAATCAAACCACATTATCACGATCTCAGAGCAGCTAGGCCTATTTTAAAAACTCATTGCAATAAGGACTTTTTTGAAGATCATTCATTTAATTAAACTTCTAAAAAACATATACTCACAATTTTGCTTAAAACGAGACATCTCTGTAGTATACTAACTAATCATTAACCACTGTGGAGAGAGTGGGAAGAGAAAAGAGAGAAGGAAAAAACAGAATTGCTAAAGAAACTAAATCTTCTTAAACCAGACATTTCTGCAATGATGAAGGTGTTCTACACGTGTGCTGTCAGATACAGTAGTATTAATCACACGTTGCTACTGAGCACCTGCATTTTAAAATTTTAAAATGAGCAACTGCATTTTAAAATTTTATTTAATTTTAATTACTGTAAATTTAAATTGTTACATGAGTGCTGTATTGGACAGTGTACATATAGTGTGCTTCACTGGGAGTCCACGAAGGAGCTGCAGGGGAAAATACACCTCCTAGAATCACATGTGAAATAAGGATGAGTGTATGGATGGAAGCACGTGTGCTGAGCTTTTTCTGGAAAGAATAAAAAAGGTTTCATCGGATTCTTAAAGGAATCTGGACCTCAAGAAATGATAAATACATGTCTGCATCATTCGTATATTATGTGCAATCCACTTGTGTAGCTCATAACACTCTCAAGGCTTTCATCTTCACTTCGCATCGCTATTTCTCGTTCTCTCCCTCACTCGTCAGACTTTATTATTACACTTTGACCATGAACTGTGATGGTTCAGTGAACAGACTCACAGAAAACCACTAATTCTGTAAGTGAGGGTAACGTTTGGTTCTTTGGTTGTGTTTAATTTGGTCCTTAAAAGGAACAAGCATAAATAAATTTACCTATAATAAGATACTTACCCGTAAAAGGCACTTAAAATGCTTGACGATAAAGAGTGGGAACAGTTTAAGGTTGCACTTTGGGGGACAGAATTAAAATGCAAAGAAACAGATAAAGTACTGGAAATTATGGCTGGGTATTTCAGGAAGAATGCATTATAAAAGAAATGAATTTGAATATGCATGTTAGAAAAATATATTAAAGCAGCTAAACATAAATTATGATCTGCAGTGATCTGCTGTAACTTCAGGGAATATTGGTTCTGAGTATGCACAAGTTAAACTAGAAACCAGGAGTCTTTGTTTTGGAGCAGAAAAGGGTAAGGGCCGGAGAACTTCCAAATAAACTCAAGGAAGAGTTAGTATACAAACACTGCCCACAAGACATGAAGCCACAGCAAAGTGGAACTTCTTGGCTGTTAGAGAAATTAAGTAAGAGTGGAAATTTCCCAAGAAGATATATTTCAAGAGGACGGCGACATGTCTGGCAAAGAGGACTCAGCTAGATCAGAGGCTCACATTCTGCAGGAAGGGGTCACCAGGTCAAAATGAGAAGAAACGTTCGGAGTGCTACAGGTAGCTTTCCAGAAAGTTCACATCATCCCACTTCTCCATCAACGATGCCCATTACAGCAAGGTAATGACTGACTTTGCTTACAAAAAACTTTCCAAGCCTAAACTTATTCTGCATCACGACCCATTCCACCTCTATGCCTGATCAACCTTCCACTCTGCTCACCACACACAGGATCCCAACTTCGTCTCCACGCTGTATATATGCAGAAGTCACCAGACGCCTCCTAATGGCCAATCCAAGGGCTTCTCCTCAGTCCTCGCCTAAATGCCCTAAGGCATGTGTACCCCTAAAGTGAAAAAAGAGAAAAGTGTTTCTCTTAGGACTTCACGGTGTACACTTTTAGAAAACACCCTCATGGTTAATCAGTGTCCCCCCACTCAGAGGCCCACCTAAGAGACAATGAATTCTTTCAGATGTAGCCATTTGTCTAGATGTACATGTCATTAAAATCTCAGAAGGGTACTCTGGCATTTTTTTTAGACAAATAAGGTAATGGAGGTCCAAATGTGCAAGGATCTTGCAAAGTATCAGTCCTCTAGCTGGAGGAGTAAGTGAGACCTTTGAGTCTTAGCCAAGACTCAGCCACAGCCTGGCAGTGACCTTGAAAATGCTTTCTACTTAATGGTCCACAAAACTACCCTGAGAATAGGTTCCGCTTTCTCTCCCTTTCACCCCTTAGCTTTCTGCAACCTAGGTGACTCCCTTTTCTAACAAGCTCTGAAAGCTGGTATACGGCAAGGTCGAAGGCCTTACCTCTTCTCAAACCCATCTTCCTGGGAATATAAAAAACCCAGTGCTTTCTAAACTAAAGTCCACCTCCACCCTCGTAACCCTCGGGGCCAGACGAAAATTCCAATCCTTTTATAAGATGTTCATCTGGTACTCTGATGGCAGTTCAAATTCAACATATCTAAAACCAAGCTAATTATTTTCTCCGTTTCCAAAATCTCTTTCTTCTTCTGTCTTACCCACTGCATTCATCCACACAAGAAACATGTCCATTTCCCTCCCTACCTACTGCTGTCGTCATGTTAGCTCAAATAACAAATGCTATGACCGGGAAAACATGAGTCGCCACTGTTTACTAAATATCTACTAGATGCCTGGCATATAGCACCTTCAAACTGCCTTCAAGTTGGACACTATCACCCACGTTTTAGAAGTCAATAAACTCAAGTTCACAAAAATTAAATAACTGCCGCCGGTCTAATTAAACAGGGCAAGTCACATATGTGTCACCTTCCCTCCCACCAAATGACAGAAAGAACTAAAAAATGTACAAACCCAAAAAGGACAACAAGAGGGAACAACTATAAGTGAGAAACAACAATGAAATTGAGAAGATGGAAAACAAATGGTCCACAGGTGACAAATTGAAGAGACGAGGAAACCCAACCCACGTCTTGACACTTATCAAGAACAGGCCAGCTGGGCTGAGCGCGCCAAGGGTTTCTGAAACGCTGGAGACCCCATGACCGCCCCTCTGCATCCAGTGGCCCTTACTCCACTAGATCTTCTTCCTAAAGAAGTGTGAGCAGCAGAAAATGGAGATGAAACCCTGAGGACAAGGAGGGCAAGGGGAATCAAGGGTCCGGCTGCAGAGGAAGCGGGGCAGAACAAGCTGTTTTAAATTTCTGAGGGAACCACAGAGGTCCTGGCCATCTGCAGGACAGCATGCACACTGGCACTCGAGGGAGTTCACAATTTCAACACTGGATCGCACCACATTCCTTTCGATGACATCATACCTCTGCAAAGCTGGTTTTCCAGGGCTACGTGATAAAATATCAAGTACTGCACAAATATTAATGTGGAACAGGATATGAGGGTGGCAGCTGTTTGCTCCAAAACAACTATCTATGAAATTTTATTCAAGAGGACTGGACCTCGTTCCAGAGAATGCTCTGCATCCACCGGCATGTGGTTCTCAAGCGCTTCTGTTGTTCTGTTCTGACTTCCAACTAAACCACGTATGCATTTTTAGGCACGGCCATCTGATCGCCGCTCTATACCTGCATGAAGCTGCAGACTGCAGCAGTTGTCTCACAGTACTCGTAGCCCAGTGAGCGCTGACTTTTTTGAGCCTGTTAAATTATTTAAACACTCCTGTTTGTTAGAGTTCTGCATAGCAAGTTCTAGAAGCAGAAATCTGTGAGGCCTTTTTCAAGCTTTTCTCACACTGACAACACAACAACTCTTAGGAGAACTAATGTTCTGAAAACTGCCTTAGCCTCTGTACCCCAAAACTAAACACGATGCACAAGATTTTGGAATGAAAACAATTAGTTCAGTTTACACTGAACAGTTCGGTTTGTTAGTTTACACTGCCCTGCTATCCTTCACACCTGGATAATGAACATGGCCGTGGAATGAAGGTATCAAGTTGTGCCATGCTGTTTCTCCAACCCTGTCAAACAATAGCACACATTGGTAAGGCTTCGGGCCTGGGACAAAAGTGAAGTCTGTGTCCAGACTCCCCACGATGACATGAGCCAGGTTCAGTGAAGCCTCGACTGCTTCACTTCTACATTTCTTCCAAAACACACCCGTCTCTCTCCACCCCATGCTGACCTAGCTGTCACCTTACTTACGTGCACTTACCTGTAGTCGCCCACGCCGCATTCATGATAAGCAACAGCATTCCAAACCCTGTACCCATCATGGTCAAAAATTAACAAAAACTAATGGAAGAATCCAGAAGGTGGAATACTCAGGGCTTAACTTCACGACATGTACAATTACCAGATTCATTTTGGAGAACAGATTTTTCCTCCGAGTTAGCTAACAAACCCAGGAACCCATGGCCCTGGACCTACCTCCAAACCCACCTACCCAGCCCGAGGCAGCAAGGACTCCCTCCACCCACCCACCTGAGTCTCCCAGGTCCCCCTCTCAGGTATCCTGACCTTTCATTTGCACCACAGTTTTCCAAACTCCCCGAGGCATTTTGTGGGCGCACCCTTCCGCCCAAAAAATCCTTAATAAGTGTTCTCTGTTAATAATCTACTTAGTCACAAGCCCTATTTTCTTGTCCTTGGTTTGGACTAACAAATTTATCACCTAGCTAGCTTTCAAGTGAGATGTGTTGCACTCACACCACACATCCACATTCACACACACTTCTATTTGGCTTATTTCTTCCTGCCACTTAACCAGCAAATCGCGTGGGGCAGAACTACTTGGAAGCCAATAAATTGATGTCATATAATCTCAGAGAGATTATAAAGTACAACTGTCTCATTTTACAAAGAAAGAAATGTGGTGACCTAACTTAGCCAGAGTAGTAAGCCAAGTACAGATGGAGCAAGACTCCTCCAAGCCAGGAGATGTTCTTCCTGCACTGATTGCTCTTGATCCTTTGCAGAATACAATCCCTCCCGCAAGAAAAGAACACACATTCCTTTGTTAGAGCCCAAGCCATAGCAATCATCAGCATCGCCTCTACCCAACAGCAGATGATTCCTGATAAGAGGCACAGAAACCTCCTAATTAGCAAAGAACATGCTGTCCATCAGCATGAGTCAAAAAGCAAAGCTCCCTGCAAAAGATGCCATGTAGACTGCACTGAATAACACTTTGGCAAAGATTCCTAAAAAGAGAGGCGACCCTTTTGACTCCTCCTCTCAATCAATTACTCCCAAAGTTCACCTAGAAGTTACACCTGCCACTGTAATGACGCAGTACATATGCTGAAGGGCCTAGTCTTAGATAGACATGGTGAAAACAGGCTGGAATATGACATAAAAGTCCATTTTTTTAAAAACGTCATTCTTTATTTCCTGACTTCAATGATAAAATTCATGCGTAACTATTGTCTACTAGGACTAAATTTAAGGAAGAATTTTATGCTCAACAAGAATGGCTACTGGATTGGATTGTTATAAATATTCACATGCGGTCAACCTACAAAGCCATCAAAAACACATCAACTTTTCCTCATTTCACCTAAGTCTGCCCAGAGTAAATGCCATGTTATAGGTACCTGTGTGTGAGTGTGCACCTGTTTTTTTTTTTTTTTTGACACCTGGCCCCCAACCGGACAATAAATTTTGTTCTAGGACAAAGTCAGAACCTGATCTTATGATTGTAATTAGCCTGTAAGCTCCCTACTGCCCTTCACACCACCAGCGCCTTGCACCTTTGTAACAGTGCTGACAGGCTACTTGGAAAGTGTTTGTTAACAACTGGAATAATACAGAAAGCAAACTCGTTAAGTCTGCTTCAACAGATTGGAATAGCTCACATGTTCTTTCAGACACTTTTGCCTAAAAAAATAAAATAAAATTCTGTTATCAGAAATTATTTGCTTACTCCTTACTCTTTTAAATGAATATGTCTCTTAGTCAAGGGAAATCTCCAAGTTCTCAAATTTCCCTCACCCTTAAAATAATGAGGAGGAGGTATCCTAAAGAGGAAAACGACATTCCATTAGCTACAGAAGCGCTGGACCATGAGCTCTGAAGTCACACAGACCACGGGAAAGCAGAGTTTCTCAAACCCCTTGTGACATTTTGCGCCAGACAACTCTTTGTTGTGGGGGGCTGTCCTGTGCCTTAAAAGATGTTGAGAAGCATCCCTGGCCTCTATCCACTAGATGCCAGCTGCACTCTCTCTCAGGTGTGAACCAAAAATACCTGCAGACATTATCGAAAGCCTCCAGTTGAGAACTACCACTCACACAGGCCTGCTTTGAAGCCTGGCTGTGCTCTGTGTGACCATGGGAAACAGGCCTAACTCTCCTATGCCCCAGCAAATTCCTTATCTGTAAAACGGAGCTGAAGCTACAAAATGCTGTGAAAATTAAATAAAATGATGCGAGTACAGGATTCACACACACAGAACATCCAGTGCCAGAGTATCAGCCCCAAGATATGGTAAGAAATGAGGGAGGCTAAAAACTAACTTCTAAAAACAAAAGAACTTTTAGCTTCAGGCCTCCAAAGTACTGTAGCCTAGATGGAAGATGTGACTGAGATAGAAAAAAATAAAAAGAGATAAAAGAGTTGGGAAAGAGGGAGGTTGGGAAAGAAGGAGGAGTACTAAAGTATTTCCCTAATCTCCAAGAACCCAGCTTGCCAAAGATGTCTACTCAGTTTTCATCGATCCACTCTAACCTCACAAATGATAAACCAAAAGTACGCTCGCATTACAAAACTCTCCAAAATAAGTCATCAGGCCAGAAAGTTTTTAGTATAACCAAGAAGAATTTACTAAAATATCTTCACAAAAATACTGAAAACATCAGACTGCCACCCACACTGCTGTCTTAGATTTGAGAATCTAAATAAGATATCGACAGTACTAGACAAGTAGTGAGAATTTCAACATAAGCTTCTAAAAGAGACCCTAAGAAGTTTCGTTAAAGGTCCCTGACTGAAGAGTTCTGGTTTGCCTTCATTTCTAGTTTTGCTCCACTGACCGGTTTCCGAAATTACAGGCCATTTAGGGATTTTCCATAACCGTGGTGCCAAAGACTGAAAGACAGACAAGTAAAAGAAAAAAAATTGTTTTTTTAATTTTAAAAAAGCAATCGAATTCTGTCTATTGGATTCATCGCGACGCTGAAAGCCTATAAAAAGACTGTGGTCACGTGACAATTTGGAAACTAGCAGAAAAGTCATTCCTCAAAAGAACCGTGGTCACGGGATGTGTCATCACTTAAAAAGAAACAACTACAAAATCCCTCCACTACGACTAGGTCAGCACTTAAAATTCTCATCTTGCCTCTTTTATATACTCAGTTGGAAGCAAAGTAGTATCACGATTCGGAAACCTTGGCCGGTCTGACTCTGATAACGCCCCAACCCGCCTCCAGCCCCCAAGGACTGGCTTTACATTCCTAACTCCTCACCCAAGTGGTCATGACACGTTAGCAAGGGTTCTCCTCGGGAGCGCGTCGGATGTCGCCAACCTGGGATCGTGCAGAGCGCCTTTGCTTTCCCTCCATGTATCATTCGGGAGCGAGTTTGGTCTGGGTGGGCTGGGGTGTGTGAGTGTGTGTGTGCCCGAGTGGTCGGGGGTAAGGCTGGTGTGAGTGTTCCCAGGGGTTGTGTGCCTGCCTCTCCCCCCGCCCAGGAGCTTGTGTATAAGGGGCCCCCTCCCCGGGCGTGTGGGTGTCGGAACCCGTCTTTCCTCCTGCGTCAGTCGCTAGGAGGCAAGGGGCAACGAGCCGAACCCCTCCCGGGGCGAGCGAGTGACCGACACGACAC
>NW_006435837.1:8265761-8270805 GCF_000325575.1 Pteropus alecto
GAGTGGGGCCGAGGTCCCTGTTCGCCACCCTCTCGCCCGCTCGCGGGCTACTTGTCCTTGCTAAATCAAGGTTTTTCTGCGGGTCAGCTGTTCCTCTGTCCTCTTGATGCGTTCCAGTGGGAGAGGGCACGACATAATAGTTATCTTTAAGAGTTTACGTAAAGTGAGAATAAACATCGCATAAACAAGATCATAGAATGTTGAGGTTACGGGAACTCGAATGCGCAAAGAACAAACGAGAAGATGAACAATGAAAACAGCTCTGATATTGTGGAATGACGGGATTTAAATTAAAATTTTTTTCTAAATCTTGTTAAAATATTGCCTCTGCCATCTCTAAATATAAAGCAGTAGTGGGAAAAGGCAGTATTGGGAAAGCTCGTCTTAATTCCTCACTTATACATGGAGTTCAGCGAATGACTCTTAAGGTGCTACCCCTGGAGACCGGAAGGGCTTTTAGTGACCTCTCAATATATTTTGTGGGGTAGATTTAGTTTGTTTCTTTTCCAAGAAAAAGATCTCACTTTTACGACTTGCTGGGTTATCATTATATAACCTCTGGCTCTTTAGGGAGTCATTTTCAGGTAACGAATCTAATGTCTTTTCATTCAACACCAAAAAGGTTATGCTTCGGTTTCTCACAAATATAAAACACAGTTTTAGAATACTTGTGAAAATGAGGCATGTACAAAATACTGAGTTCCAGTTTGGGTTTGAATAAGTGTTTCTTTTATAGAAAAAATATTTTTTTTTACCCATGCAGGATATTTCCCCAAAGAAAAAGTTCATAAAACACAAATCTGTTGAAAATAGGGAGGGGAAAGAGATATTCATTACCTTATTTTAAAACACATAATAATTAAGACTATACGATAAAACATAAGAATGCTAGTTAATTTTCTAAAAGAAAAATAGTGTCATGTACATCGAACTAAATTGCAACAAGCAATGTACGATATCACTAAGGAAATGCCACCTGAAAATCATATGTCAGAATCATAATCAAGGAGTGATGGACTAGGAATTTCTCTCTGCAACTGCTAATACCAATCAGCTATTAACAAGTGCTCTTACGGAATTATTGTATCTTGGCTTAAAGTAAGCCTTGATAAATCCAAGGATTTTCAAAAAAGAGTTCTAAGAAGGACCTACAAGTGGTTTTTAGGCTGTTCTGAAATGTAAGGGAAGCACACAACATATGTGAGTGTAGCTTATGGTTAGCACCTAAAGAAAGAATAAGGAAAGTTGCCCTTTCTGAAATAACTATTACTTGGACCCTAGTCAATTGACACAAGAATACTTGTATATTCTGGTCTCTTCCCCCCATTTACTTCTTTATGTAATTGATCTGAAGGGCAAGTTTGGAGGATCTTTGTCGTGGGATGTGTGTGGTTGGCAGGCTGACACAAGTTAGGTAGATGGTCTTTAGCTCCCTTGCTCCATGAACTTGTTTACTGATGAAAACCATTTAAGAATTGACCTGGTTTGACTCCTTTCATCTAATTAGGATTTTCATTATATTCTGTAAACATCTAATGCATCACTCACGAAGGAAAAAGAGGTCAAGTTTGCTAGGCATTAATGATTCCTTTCCTTAAATGACACCTACTCATTAGTACTACGAGCACTGGGAGTAAATGCCCCATTTCAAGCTGGAGTCTGAAAGAAATTACCTCTGGTATGTCTAATGAAAAGTTACAAGGGTGCCCCAGACTCAGGTATAATAAATACTTATTATAATTAAATTGGTTACAGGCATACCTCATTTTATCGAGTTTCACTTTATTGCGCTTCACAGATGTGTGTTTTATAAATTTAAGACAAGACTCTCCACCGGCAAAAAGAGCACGACTCAGTTTATTGCAGTACTTGCTTTCCTGCAGTGGTCTGGAACTGAACTCACAGCATCTCCAAGATACGCTTCTATACTTTTCATATACAAGGAAAACTCAGAACTCAATGGTAGGCAATTTGACCATTAAATGACCTACCTAAATGATCAGAAATCTAATATTTTTTCTTTCATTGGCCAAAATAAAAGGCTCGTTCTCAATATACACAGAAGTTCTTGTATAGCTATATTAAGAAGGCAGAAAAGCATAAGAGGTAATTCAAAATCCAATATATTTTACTTTGAGGTAAAGTCAGAGTTAAAATATAATGTTAAGTGAAAAAGAAATTGGGAAAATCCCAATTTTGTGGAGGAAACATTTCTTATAGAATTTTTCAATATATACTGAAATATTTTTTTAATTATTTACACATATTTACATATTTATATAATATATATATTTTCAATATTTCCAATCAATGTCACACTCTTCCAGTTTGCCTAGAAACTAAATTCAGTATATTTCTTACACTAATACAAAACTTTTGATCCTGATCCTTAAGTCAGATAAAATTTCAATGTATGATGAAATACCAGAAATCTGATTTCTTCATTGCTTATCTTAAAAAGGAGTAGAGTAGTAGCATCATCCTTAATCTATGTACCATCAGTGAGCGAAACTGTAATTTGCAATCTTCAGGTTGATGTGATCAAATGGAAAGTCTGACTCACAACCATGATAGAATATATATTCTTTTATTAGTCCCATGAATTCTGTCCTGTGGTTAATGATGAATATCCATCTGGGAGTCAAAGACCACTGACATGCTTCCTTCCATCAGCCTGCCCACTGTCAGAAGATAAGAGGGTGTCGGAGTCAGGAGCCCACACAACTGGCACTTCTCAAGTTTATGGGTAACCACCATACTAACCAAAACCCTTCCAAAGCCTGTAACATATACACGCATCTATTCTGTCCCCTTGGGTGGTTTTACAATTTGCAGGAAATGAAGAATCATTTATGTTAATATTTATTCAACAAATATATAGTGAGTGCACAGACTATGCCAGATGCTGAGACTACAGTGGTAGACAAGCCACAGGAGGAATTCAGGAGGTGTCCCCAGGCCCCCTCGCCATACTTTTGCTCCCAACCATCTACCAGCTATGTGTATATCATATGACTTTACCTTGGTGAATAAAATAGATCCAGTCTCTTTCCTAGGAGAGCTCAGAAGAGAGGAGGAGACATTCAATAAGCAACTAAACAAATTGGATTTAGGGCCTTGAAGGAAGTAAACAAGGTGTAATGAGTATGATTACAGGATGATTATATCAGAGAAGGCATGAATGAGGAGGTGACTCATGCTGAGCCCTAAAGATGAGCAAGCGGCAATGGGAAGGGCTATGGACAGGTGGTACAAGATGAGGGAACAGCAGTTCACCAAGACCCTAGCATACAGTAGCATTCAATTAATTCTAAATAAAGAAAGATGCAAACTATTACGAAATCTTCATAATTGATGGAAGAACTGAAATTCTAATTGTTTCTCTAGCCATCACTAGATCTGATGTATTTACTTAAAAATAATAAGTGCATGTTGTGCATAGTGCTGCTCTTTCTCTACCACACTCTGAACATAGCTTAACTCAGGTCATTACAGATAGCAGAATGGCATAGGCATTAAAATTCAGGAATGAAGTGGGGAATTTGATCCCTTTGCTGATTTCCTGATGAATGTGAGTTATAAACTACACTTCACCTTCAAAGGCAGTGGAAGGAAAATCCCCAGGCATGCCATGGTTACATTACATAAAAAGTATACGTTTGTGTGTGTTTGTGTGGGTGTTTGTGCGTGAGTGTTTATTTTTTTAAAAAAATGGAAAGCAACAAGGAAAATCAAAAGAGTTGACTTGTTAGGGCAGCAGGATTCTGGGTAATTTTTATTTAAATTTTGAATTCCATGTTCCAATATTCTTTTGAGCAATAAATGGAAATTTTTTAATGAAGTAATTAACCTTTAGAAGTACTTTATATGGCACCCAAATGTAATCTTTGTCTTAGGCTACAATGGTTAGGGCAAGACAAAAATTCAGTTATCTTAGCGACCCTTTCCTTCAGGCAGAGCCCCCCCAGATCCACGAAGACACATCCAAAACTTCGTGCCACTCCTAGAACTCAGGACAGTGGTGCTGAAGTGCTGCTCTTCCCGCCTCCCCGTGGCTGTGTGTCTGAGTACCCAATGCCCATGAGCAGCTTTCTTGACCATTTCAGTATAAGAGCTGAGACCACAATGGCGCCCACGTAACCAACTTCTCATCCTTTCATCTCCTCTGGTCACACCACGCATGTAGGCATAAATAATCTAAGTTGATACAGATTCCTGGCTACAGCTGTAGGTGGGCTCAGCCTAAACTCAATCCCCGATTGGATTAAAATGAGAAATCCTCACCCTATGTGTCTAACAGAGGACGGAGGGGACCTTCGATGGTGGAAGGTATTATTTGGAGCATTCGTGTTCCATTTATTCACAATGTACAGCACGCAACAAAAACAGATACGCGAAGAGGCAGCAAAAAGTAACTAATAATCAAGAGAAAACTAAACAATAGAATTTAATATGTCATGACAATTTGGATGCAAGGGGAGTTTCTGCTACTAGTTTAAAGGGGAAAAATATGCAATAAGCTCAGTTGACGAAGAAAAAAATGCATTCAGTAAAATTCTATACCCATTTCTGATAAATCATCTCAGCAAACCAGGAATAGAAGTGAAGTTCCTTAACTTTATTAAAAATGTCTGCTAAAAACCTATACCAAACATCATTCTTAATAGTTAAAATCTCTAAGTATGCCTTTTGAAACAAGAAAAAGATAACTATGTCTGCCGTGACCACTCTTCAAAATTGGAGGTCCTGGTACACAGAAGAAAAACAAGTATGAGGATTGCAAAGGGAGAAACAAAACTATCAAACACAGACGATATGCTTAGAAAAGGGCTCTACAGAAAACTTATTTAAAGAGTTTAACGTGTCTTGCTGTAGACTGAATGTTTGTGTCCCCCATCCCCCATCAAATCCCTATGTTGAACTCCTAATCCCCTAAGCGATGGTTTCAGGAGGTGGGGCCTTTGGGAGGTGATTAGGTCATGAGGATAGAGTCTTCATGATGGGGTTAGTGCCCCTATAGAGACCCCAGAGAGCTCCCTCCGCT
>NW_006435837.1:8270835-8339315 GCF_000325575.1 Pteropus alecto
GATATAACAAAAGAGGGCCATCCATGAACCTGGAAGCTGGCTCTCACCAGATAATGAATCTGCTGGTGCCTTGATCTTGGACTTCCAGCACCCAGAACAGTGAGGAAGAAATTTCTGTTGTTTATAAGCCACCCGGTCTATGGTATTTTTTTTTATAGCAGCCCAAATGGACTAAGACAGTGGATAGATAAAAAATGGTTGACAAAAATAAATTCCATTTATACAACCAACAAACGGGAAATATAAATCAAAGAGATACCAATTTCGATAACAAAATTATAAAATATTTAGTAATAAATCTAACAAAAAATGTGAAGACCTTTGTGGAGAAAATTAGGTGTGGTGCCCCAAAGAACTAGAACTGTACTGTCTAATAGAGTAGCTACTAGCTACATGTGGTTACTTAAATTGAAATATAGATCAATTAAAATCAAATAGCATTCAGGATTCATTTCCTTAATCATATTAACCACATGTGGCTACTTCACTGGACAGTGTAGATATAGACTATATTTCCACCATCACAGAAAATTCTACTGGATAGCACTGGACTAGAATATGTCTCTTCATCTCATAAATTTTCAGTTAGAATGCAGTCATTTATATTACACTGCATATGTTATACTTCCATAAATGAAATACAGATGAGGAGTTGAAAAGTTTTCTTATCTTCTAAGAGTTTTTGGGCTTGTCTTTTGCGGGGTGAGGGTATGGGGTTTTGCTTAGCATCTTAAGGTCCTTCTGACAGTTAAGAAGCCAACTATTTTGTGAGTCTTTTCATTGTAAAAGCCCCAGGTACTTTGATACTTGCTCTTCTGGAACCTGGCAACAAGGATACAGGCACGAGACCCAAGACTGGCCAATCAGACACTCTCTTTGAAGATCTGAGTCTTGGGCAAGCAACGCAGAGATGCTGAAACAGTTCTGAGTACATTCCGTCATGAGTAGTGGTGGCCTCTGGTATCTAGTGACCACAGATGGTGCCAGTGGTGATGGTGACAGTGGCAGTATTTAGTACATAGCAGTGACAGCACTTTAATCAGGCCATTAGTACCCTGAATTCCAGTTGTTCCTGCCCACCCGAACAAACTCGATGCTCCAGTCTTACCTCTAAGAGCAATCCAATATCTCCCCAAGAAAGTCTTTTCCTAAGTCAGAAGGAGATGATGTCTTTACTTGCAACTACAAACTCTGAATGGTACAAAGTTAGAATGTATGTTATAGATTATCTAGTGCAAGCTTACTGTGATTCATCATAGAAATGCAGGCAAATGGCATTACACCCCTCTTAACACTTTCATATCAGTCAGCGTAGGCTAAGTCATGCCATGGTAAAACATGACCACCTCCCCCAAATCTCAGTGGCTTACAAAAACAAAGATTTATTTCTCCCATTGATGTCTAATAAAGGTCAGCCATAGTTCCGTTCCATGTCATCTTCCGTCTGGACGCAAGCTGATGAACCTGAACTAATGGAGCAACTCCTGTCTGATATATTGCAGGTCTCATTGGCTGAGAGAAAGCGACCAAAATGATACTCCAGCTGGCTCTTACAGCGCCACACAGAAGTGGCATCCATCATTTCCATCCACATGTTACTGGCCAAACCAAGTCACACTCTGGGATGTACCATCCTTCTAAAGGGAGGGGCACAGCAAGTCACACGGCAAATCTGATCTGAATGCTGTGGGGTTCTAGAATTGTCCCCTGGAAGGGTCATCAAATGTTTGATCAGTGATACAATCTAACACACTTCCTATAACGCAGGGCTTTGTTTCACTAATTTAGCAGGTTTCAAATTCCATAACGTGAATGAAATTAAGTTTATTTTGAAAAAATTATTTTTCTGGAGATCGGACTTGAAACATTAACAGTATTAACACTTGATCCAGTTTACTGAAGTTAGATGCAGTGCTTTCACGGTGTGAGGTGGACTATGCAGAACAGGAACACTATGAATTCATATCGAAATTCCACTCTCACTTGGAGTAAAAAGCTATTTTACAAAATTGCATTAAGCATCTACCATGCCCACAGTTAACCTTGGGCTTTGAGGGATACAAACCTAAGTCGATGGATAATTAAAGAGAAAAAACATGGCCACTGCAATAGAAAGCAGTGATAAAGAGGAGAGACAGAATAGAGAAAATTCATCAGATGAGGTAAGTGTGAAACACCCCAGCCTAGTGATATAATGGAATCGTGTGAGGAAGGGATTACTTTACCACAAGCCATATGATTCAGAAGCACAATAATTTTATGCCAGAGGATATGTGTATTTGCAAGGAGATATGCAGGGGAGGAAAAACTGATCCAATATGTTGTTAAGAATTCTGAACTTTAGTCCCCACTAAATGCAGTGGCTATAAGTTCTTACTAAAGGCAGTGGTTATAGTGATGAAACTTAATCGAACTCATCTTTGCCAACTAACTTAAGAAACTAGAGGAAAATATCCATATTCCTTTTTTCTTAAAGAAAAAAATAGTATGACCTTTATCTTGTACATAAGAGTGGGTTTTTTCCTGCTTTCAAAATGTCAAGTTTTACAGGTGGTTAACCGAAAATAATACTGACACAAAAGTTTGAAGAAGTGTAATTGTGACAGAGGTAAATGTTAAATTATTTATGTAAATTCAGTTAAACCAGCACTTTAAATAAAGGTCAGTATAGTTCCTTCGGTTAGTAAAATATGGTTTACTTCCTGAGTTTTTTAAAAAAAAAAACACTCATGTGAAAGAGCCAGACACAAAAGGCCACACATTGTGTGATTCCATTTATATTGATGCAGGACAGGGCAAATTTCCTCGAGTGGGAGAGAGACCAAGCCCCGCACGAGAGAAGAAGAGAGTCCTTTTGTTAGGCAGTTTTAGTTAGGCAGGAGACACAGGAGCCGAGGCCAGCTCTGTAACCATAGAAACTTCCCTTGAGGACTTTCCTTAAGTACCTCCCAGAAATATCTCCCTTTCGGGGTTATAAATTATCCCAAATCCTAGAGCACAAAGGCCATAAAAACTGGGGGCTAAACCAGCTAGAAACTCATGTGCAGAAAGTACTGCCCCCTAACTTCAGCCTCATTATACCATCATTATAATATCATGACTATGCCTAGAAGTCCATGAATCTAATTATAACAGACTGGATTCTGGGTAAGCACATGCACAGTAGGCAAAAAGTTATATAGCAGCCAACTGTCAGTCAAGGTGACCTCGCAGAGGGATCATCTAGGATCTCCCAATGCGGCCCAAATATAAACAGACCTTCCCACTTCATAAACAGATTTTCTCCCCAAAATAAAAATAAAATAAAATAAAATAAACAGACCTTCCCACTTCTGCGTTGTTGTTACAGTGTTCCTGTCTGGAAAACCCGCCCCTGCCTTTGGAATGTATTATCTTATCTCTTCACTTCCTAAATTCCACAGGGCTGCAGCTTTCTTTAGCAGGCCATCTCCTTCTAAAATGTACTTTCAATAAATCTTACTTTTTCTCAATCTCACCGACCTGTAATTCTTTACTGCGTCGGCGGGGAAGAACCGAGGAACAGCACACAATGTCCACTGTATCTCACTATTCACCTCCTCCTCCTCCTCCACACCACTGAGGCGAGGCCAGATTTCACCTCACCCCAGTGGTGACACTTTGACAGAGAGTATAGAAAGAATTCAACACACACGCCAAAGTTAGAGTCAAAAGGAAAGTTTATAGAAAAGAGGTGACACTCCACAGATAGAGGGTGGTCTCCTCTCAGAGACAGAGAGTGAGAGAGACAGTGAGAGAGACAGAGTAAAGGCACTGAGAAGGATCTGAGTGTTCAGGGAAGTCAGTTTATATGTCATTCTTAAGTTCTCATTTCCTTTGATGTGGACATACAGTGAGGAAGGGGAAGGCGAAGAGTATGTAGTGCTAAAAGCCTGCACTTCCCAGCCTTTAATCCATAGGTTCCTCAGGGTTTCAGCCCTAGAGAATGACTCTTGGCGCCTGTCTCCCCTCCACCGGTGTGGAGAATGGGTTGTTAGCAATCCCGCAGAAATCTTCCTTTGTTCTGAAGGTGTCTTCCTGGCCTGGCCGCAGGGCTGATCAGCATTTGCTGTTTGACTGTAGTTTGATTAACATTTTAATTCTCTTGCCTCCTCCTACATTAATATGAAATGTCCAGGATAGGCAGATCCACAGACAGAAAGTAGATAAGTGATTGCCAGGGGCTGGGGGGAGGAGGGTTGGGGAGTGACTGTTCATAGGGACTTGTTTTCTTTTTGGGGTGATAAATATGTTCTGAATTTACATAACTATAATGGTTTCACAACTTTGTGAATACACTAAAAACTGCTGAATTGTAACAAAAATAAATAAATGCACATGAGCTTTAAAAAACTCATGAATGGCAAATGGTGTTTATATATGATAGGGGGATGATTATTTTCAAAGAGCCACTTTTAGAATCCCTGACATACAACCAAGTCTGGCCGTAATGCATAGATAATTACATCAACACCACCAACAAAATCACCAAACAACTCTTTCAACTATATTCCTTATTAAATACTTACAGGGTCTTCTGGCAAGTAAAACAATGAATCGACAAAATTTTATTTTTGATCGTTTCCTTATTTATTTCTGATGAAAATGCTATTGAATACTAAAATGGAAAACAAAGTACAAGAAAGGAAAAGATGATAAGACAACCGGACAATTAACTACACCTTAGAGTTTGAGCATGTATGGCCTAAGGCTTCATATCTGATGCTCACTCAAAGATACTACATGGGGAAGAAAAACTCGAAAATATTCTGGAAAAACGTGTTTTCTCTTTTCCGATTCTCCATTCTTTCCACTCTCGAATTGTTTTGCCTGTTGTAAACTACAATCACTCCCTCTAAACTTGTTTTAAATCCTTTACATAAATGTACATATGTATTGATATGTCATATTTCTCCCTTTTGTGGTTTTAAATGTGTTAATTCAACAAATATTTGTTGAAGGCTTTCTATGTGCCGGGAACTGTTCTAGGGGCTGGGGATAAGTTGTGAACCAAAAAGACAAAAATCTCTGACACTATGTAGTTTACAAATTAAAGAAGTGGGGTGGGTGGGAAACAAACAACAAACAATGTAAATAAAGACCGCATTGTATTTAAATGGCGAATAAGCTCTATGAAAAAAATAAGAAAGGGTACTTGGGGATGTAGTAAATAGCCAGGGAAAGCATCACCGCCCCAGATGACATTTGAGCTAGGGCTTGAGAGATTCTCATTGGGAATCTAGGGGAAGAGCATTCCGGGCAAAAGCAACAGCCAGTGCAAAGGTCCTGTGGCAGGCGTGTGCCTGGCACAGTCAAGGGCCAGCGAAGAAGCCAGTGACCTAGTGTAAGCCACATGAAAAAAGAAGAAAGCAAGTGTGTCAAATGCTGCTGATAGGTTTCATGGCTAAGAATTGTCTCTTGGATTTAGCAACATGGAGGGTGAAGGTGGTTGTGACCGGGACCAGTAGAGAGAGAAGTACTAGCTAGGAACTCGGGCATTTCATCCAAAGGTATAAGCAGAAGGCAGAGGTCATACATAGGTCAGTTGCTGTGGACAGGACAGCATTTTGCAAGCTGGAACACGCATAGGACTCACGGAGGGCTTAGTGACAGCAGAGATTTGGATTCAATAGGTCTGGATGGGGCCCCAGTTTCTGTATTTGCTCCCAAATGATGCTGATGCTGCTGATCCTAGGGCCTCACTGTGAGGAGCGAAAACGCAGGACTAATTTTATCTGCAGTTTCTTTTCTGAGTACGGATCTAACCAGGGATGTATGTGGCAACTGCTTTGGGTTGATTCTAGAAGATTTTCTAGGTTCCAGGAGCTTGAAATCATTGACAGTGCAGCTCGAATCTGTGGCTTGAGAAATGGGGAAGAAAGAGCAATGGAGAGCATTCATTGTGGATCGAAGCTTCAACCCTGTTAGTTGTGTGACTGAAAGACCAAGGAGGCTTCTATGCAGAGATACAAAGGCCACAGGGCCCAGCAAAGCGACCTGACACAGGCCGCTGGATGCCGGGTGATCCCTCTTTAACAGCAGAACTGGCAGAGGCGCCTCCCCGAAGGCCCCTTTGAGGAAGACTGCCATATTTCTCCACTATGGGTCTGAAGAAAGAGGGACCATGAAGGTTCAGAATGACTCACTGAGAGAAACATCCAACAGAGATCCTGTCTCCAATCCCCTCCCTCGCTTCATCTGATTTGTTTCAATCGTCGTTTTATTGAGATATAATTCACAGACCACACAATCCACCCATTTCAAGCATATAATTCGATGGTGTTTAGCATGTTCAGAGTTGTGTGACCATGACCACAATCCATTTTTATACATTTTCATCGCCACTGAAAAAAAACCCCATGCCCTTTAGCCACTGGCTCTCTTCCTAGCAGTTCTTTCCTCTCAGACGTGATGAACGTCCACTTCAGCTTGCCCGATACAGGGGCACATGGTCCCCCTGCCGTGGGCAGGAGCTCAGTGGACACCGGCTGGACAAGGCCTGGCTATGCTATGGGTGGGAGGAAAATGGAACCGGTCTGCAGCTCAGTCATTTACAAGTAGGCGTGTTAGGTGAGATCTCGCCAGACGACTCAGGCCTCACTGGGCATCCTTGCAAATGTCTTGTTTGTTTCTATCCACAAAGGTGAATTTAACAAATTATGATACCATTTTGATGATTTAAGCAGCTGCTGGGGCATTCTCTGTTTATGTTTATATACCTTTCGAAAGCGAGTATATTCTAAAAAGAATAAGACGTTTATGAATGAGCTATATTGTAATTAGCTTATTAATTAGATCTATAACTTTTCCATGGCTGTTTTAGATATTTTAGAAATATGTGTCACCATTTGAAAAAGATTAATGACTACTTGGAACCTACTCCTATTTGTAGCTTGTTTATATTAGAAAAGCAAGAATATGTCCAATGAATTCATTTTATTTCTTTTTTGCTTTGCTGTTCTGTGGTACATTTGCAATGTTTTAACACAAAGGATGCAAACAACATAGCTATTTTGTCGAAATTGAATGTCTGTGTTATATAGTCTCCCTAGGTCATACAGACAGAGAACAAAGATATAAAAGCCATCGTATTTTCTAGGAAATGGTCATTGAAACTGCATTGATATACTTTTAGTCTCCAAATTCGTAAAAATATAAACATACAAATGTTCCTTTAAAATCTACATGTTTTTATATTTTAAAAATTAGCATTTTAAAAATCACTTGCTTTTCAGAGAACCAGATAAACCACATGGCACTCTGCCACATGAATGTTCGGGAAGCTTCCCTTATATTGAGAGAGCCAGCCGCCCCTGTCAGGTGTTCCTGGCTGATTTCCTCATCAGAGGGAGGGGTGCACAGCACTGGGCCAAGGTAAAGTCTATAAACCACACACTGCTGTCACTGACAAAACAAACTACGATTTAAAAACAGTTGAACCTTGAGCGGAATTAACAGGAATCTGGATGCTTCTGGAAACAAACCGATATGCAAAAAAGCAAAAAACCAAAATATCCTGTTTTATTACGAGAGAGTTCTTCTGGCTTTGTCTCTGTACACCCTTGGGCAAGCAACAATATCTCTCAGCTTGTTTCCTCGCCTCTAAGTTGCTAGCAGGGACTTGTGAAGATTAACGAGATGCTTTATATAAAGTGCCAGGAATCTAGTGAATATGGCGATGGAACATCTTTCACCCTACCTTTGCGTGACTAACTTCATCTCAAGATTGACCTGAAGGGTCACAGCCTCCGGGAAGTCCTCCGGGATGCCCCCGGAGCCCCTGCACCTCTGCCTCTAAAGTCTCTTCCAATGTAAAATGACTGCTGGCTACAGGGCATTGGCATTTCCCCTGTATCTGTGGGTCTCGAGGCCTGGGACAGTGTCTTGATCACCTCTCTGTCCCCAGCACCTGGCAAAGTGTAAACCAGTGTGCAATCATTACTGCCTAGCCTTTCTGATAACACAGAGCTCTGGAAAATTAATTTTAAATAATAATGCAAATGAGATTACATGAGGTTTTCTTCAGTTCTCCCCTCAGATCGGGGGCTCTTATGGAAGCAAGGTACCCTCTTTATCTAGGTCCTTACAGTAAATACCTCTGAGATAGAAAAAGATCTGAGTCAAATATTTTGCATTTACTGGTAAGTTATAAATAACAAAGCAATCTGACCTAAAAGATGAAGGCCCAGCCCTCGCGAAGGCATTGGAGCGCTGCCAGCGGCAGGCTTCCTGACTGGTACTTCAAAATGGTAATAGGGAATGAAAGGGGCTTCTGATCCCAGGAAGTGCTTGGGGGAGAGACAGAGCTGCAATTGTACCCACTTTTTATCTAAAAGAAGTAACACGGACAAAAGGCGAGTGACGCGAGAAAACCCATGAAGAGAACCCTTCTACATTCAGGTGTAACAACTGATGTGTGTGCCAAATGCAGAGCTGCTCCCCATAACCATGGCAACCGAGAGCCAGGCTATATCTGTATTATGTGGAATTTCTGTGCTTTTGTGATTATTATGGGCCACAAGTAGGAAATTTGGGGCTGGTTGTATTTTATGAAACACCCATTTGTAATATTACTAATGTAGGGAAGGAAAAAAATCTGTTTTCTTCTACCCGGCTAGGTTCTCAGCTGCTCTTAACATAAGACAGATTGACAAGAGGAAAGCATACATTTATTTAAGTTTTACAACACGTAGCAGCTTTCATAAGGAAATAAAGACCCAAAGAAATGGTTTAACCTGAGTGTTTTTAGACTAGGTTTGATGAAGAGTGGAAAGTTCTGGAAAACTGTGATGCGACAAAAGGAATGAGCCTGAGGGTAGTGATCTGGGGGAAACCTAGCAAGGCCTGTTGGTTCAGATTCCTCTCACCTCCCCCCATCTGGGCAGGTAAGGGTGCTTCTTCCCTCGGGGGTGGGGAGGGCGCCTTTCACATGAGGGCCATATGACCAGCCTCAGGGGAGAGGGGCAGATCAGAGAGTCCTTCCTACACCTGCCTGTTGCTCAAATTCCTCCAGCTTAAAATATCCAATATTCCCAGGCACCATATTTAGAGATGGTATGTCCTGAACCGCGTCACCAAGGGCTTCGTCAGGTGCAAGGATGTAGGGAGAGCGGTGTGCATACTCATGTTTGAAACCAGGTCCATGACATTTGGGCCATTGCTACGGCCACTTAGCTGGTGTTCCTGCAGCCATCCTTGCTTTCCTCCGCATCTAACTCAACATAGCAGCAAGAAGGAGCCTTCGCAGAGGTCATCTAAATCTTATCGCTACCAAGTCCCTAGCTTCCATGGCTTCCCATCAGGCTTGAAAAAACCCCAAAGTCCTCATCATGCCCAACGGGGCCTTCATGAGCCCAATGGCTCTCTGACTTCACCTCTCACTGTCCTTCCCCTTGCCACTGCATCTCAGCTCCAGTGGAGCCTGGCTGGACCCTGTGTGTGACAGGCACACTCCTGTCCTAGGGACTTTTCCTGTAAAAAATGATTTTAAATTAAAGATCCTTTACCCTACAAGCTACTTTTTTTTTTAAAGCCTTTCTTCTTCTTTTCCTGTAAAAAATGATTTTAAATTAAAGATCCTTTACCCTATAAGCAACTTTTTTTTTAAACCCTTTCTTCTTAAGAATGATTACCTATACTTAGAAAATGTCATCTATCTCACTAGCTAAAAGAAAAAACCCAGATTACTATTTTCCTATCTCTAGTTGCAAGAGTCACTGACAAAGTTGATGAAAATTGAGGAAGACTACCCAGATTTTTACATGTTGGAGAGTAAAGGAATTTCCATTCCAGGTGCTTTTATTTGTCTGTATATTTAGTTTGCAAAATTCCTGTATAAAAAAACTACCAAAAAACCCCAACCCCAAAACACGCACAAAAACACCAAACCAAAAAGCAAACACTGACATGAATTAATCACACTTGGTTTTCATTTGCTGTACTCTTTTACACCCACTGAATAGTTTTTAAGGTCATTTCAAGTCACGTGAAACCACACTTTGTGAAACTTTAAGTTTTAGGTGACTTTGCAAGTTTCTCTTTAAAAGACTAACATGTTCTTACATCACAACAAGCAGTTCTGGGAAGCCACAGGGAGAGATTGAAATAGAATTCATACTTGATGGCTTCAAGCCGATTTCTTCAAAACCTGTTGAAAACACATAAGTTTTGTGTACCTTTTGGTACACAAGGCAGGGAAACTGTACATATGTTTAGGGCTTCAGACCTGACAGAGCAACTTAGGGAAGTTAGGAGCTAAGAACTGGTGAAAATGTGTGGGTCTGTAGGTAACTTAGAAGCAAACTTGTTAAAACTATCACAATTAACATTCTATGAATTTTTTAAAAAGAACGAAATCAGCTGTAATCACACTGAAGGCTTGGTTATGCGGACTGGTTAAACACCGTTTGCAAAGGCCTCAAAGAAGTAATTTCCTCTTCAATTCAGTTATTTGAGAAGCACTGGTAGATTCAAAGGCTGAGGCAACAGACTTCCTGTGACAGAGTAATGCCTGTTTTTACATAACCAGAATTGGAACTTCGACTCTAACCGGGTTCAGAGTATGCCGCCCCGAAATACGCCATCCTGGCATGAGGATCATTGAGCTGAAAGCAAATGAGAAAAAGCAGACATAGGGTGAGTTCCCTGCCCTCCCCCACCTGCCTGAAAGCAGAACATAAATTCCGCACGTGGTACCAGGAAGGGGTACCAACCTCATCACTGGAGAAAAGGTGGCATTGGGAACAGTCTACACAAACCTGATGCAATAGCCAGTTATCTTCCGTTAGTTCTCTCATATATTTTCCCATAATTTGCTGCCCCTAAAAGCCTAAAGCCCTTTCCCTTCATCTTGCTACTGTCTACAGATTTATTGTTAAGATTCTATATAAGCTCAAGATCTAACCACCCTTCTGAGTCACTCATTGCTGTTTCTCCAGTGAGTATCACTTGCACGTTACTAAACTGGTTTCTTCTCATTAATCTTTTGTCAGTCTAATTTGCAGTCGAGCTACAGAGCCTAGGAGGGTTTTCGCCCTCCCCCATAGACCTCACGTACATGCCCTTGAGAATATAGAGACTCTAACATCAGAAGCCAAATGTCATAGAGTTTATACACCCTGGAGAACACGGGCAAAGCAACGCACACACACACACAAATGCATGGGTCTGACTAAGCAACAGGACTCAAGACAAAATCCCACATCTCCAGAACTACATTTCTCAGAAGTCACTACTGAGGCAGTCTTGGACAGTGAACTTGGCAGAAGAAAATCTGGGAGCATTCGACTTGGGCTATTTATAGTTGTGTAGCATGGGCAAGTCAAGGCACCTCTGTGGACCTATTTTGTCATCTGTAAAGTATACAAAACAGTGTTTTCTCAGAACTGTGGAAAGGATCAAGTGAGAGCCTAGCTACGAACAGTTTTCATTTCTGCATCCTAAAATAACTTGAGGAACTAAAAAAGAAACGTGGATGCCTGGGCTGCAGCCCACAAATTGAGACGTAATTGTTCTAGGGTGAGCCCTCCGCATCAGTGGGGTTTCAAAGCTCCCCAAATGATTCTAATATGCAGCCACTGCTGAGAACCACAGGCCTATTGCTAAAGCAGCGCGTCTCAAACTACCTTGGATAGGCTCACCGGGCGGGGACCCCGCCAACGTGCAGATTCGGATTCAGTAGCTTGGAGCCTAAGAGTCTGCATTTCTAATAGACTCCTAGTTTATGCTGAGCCGTTCTCAGCCAGACTCGGAGTATAACGAAGCATTAAGTAGCCACAAAGCACAATGCAAACAGTCAACCGCTCTCTCTCCCCAAAGCATCAAGTTTTAGTGATAGTGGTTGTGAGCGTCAGCCAACGACTGTCTTTCTTTCTTTTTAGGATTAGGAATAGTGTGTATAAGATTTTAAAAACAGGCATAAAAGGGTGGTGCAAATAAAAGCTATCACTCTTATTATCAGCTGTTAAGAGAATATTTATTTATAATCACAGGCACACCCACTTGCTATGATACCACTGCTCCCCGCATTCGTTACAGATGACATATGTCATCATTTCTTCATCCGGGTTTGAATTCCGTACCCAGCTTGGAAGGAAAAGCGTTCCTCTGGCAATGACAGTGACCTTGCAATTGAACTTCTCACAGCGTCTGCATTTTATTTTCTTTGTCTGCGTCCCCTCGATCGCTTGGGGAAGGTAATGTTCCCGTATGCTAGACTCTGCGTAGGAGGCTCTCAGCTGCTTCAGCTCGTTGCTTGCCATTTCCATGACAGTCATTTCAGCAAATTCTCTTGGAGACATGGTCCCAGAGAGCAAGTTTTGCTGTAAGTGAGAATTTTTGGGGTTCTTCAGATTGGCAACTTTGCTTCTGATACAAGCTTTGTATTTTTTCAGGTTCTTTGAATAAAGGGTAAAAATGTGCCCTTCGATTTCTCTTGCAAGGCTGTGCCACAAATCGGCCTGGGGCTGATCTGTGGAAGAACTAGTTAAAGCTTCACGAAGAATCTCTGTGCATTTAGTTCTCACGGGCACTGCAGGATCCAGCAACTCACTTGACCTCTTGTCAGTGGATTTGGGGTCACCACCGCTGACATGCTCTTCCTTAGGTTCCACTTGACTAGGGCCACTTTCAGGCGCAATCATTTCTGTGGCTTTTGCTGTAACATCTTGGGACAATAGCCGAGAATTAGGGCTGGAACTGTCCGATATCTTCTCCTGACCTGCGTCAGGAGAAAATCCCGAATTTTCTTCATTTCCACCTGTAGGGGATAATTCAGGGCTGTCCCTTGGTTTGAAGTGAGGATCCTTATAAAGAGCTTTCCATTCCAACAGCAAACACTTGGCTTTCTTTTTCAAAGCCACTGTGGGACAGCTTTTGAGGACTCTGTACACAGCCCTGATGACGTCTGTCTGCTGGAGATGCTCCTTCGTCACATGAAGAGTTTCTAGCTCAGTTAGATGGTTGCCAAGATCCTCAAAGTTCCTTTCAGACATCAGTTGCTCAATAAGGGAAGCTCTGGCAGCTATCTGGGGCTTGTCAGACATTTTTACAGCTGCAAGGAAAAGAAAACAGAGGTGTCCATTTTCTTACGCTTGCTTTTGCCAGTCACGGCTTCCTGACAGCAGCACAGCACTTCCTGCAGTTACCTAGGTGGTGTTTTCTGTAAGAGAAAGGTAATAAAAATGGGTGCGACATGTTAGGAAATGGGATCTGCAGTGCGGTATGTGGCTTAGTCTCAAAAGTCTGATTCTCAGTAGTTAAAAAAAGCAGCACTGCAAACAGCTTCTGCATTAACAGCTGCTTTAAAGAAGTCTGCTGGAAGATCTGCTACAGCTTTTTCCATCTCTAGTTTCACACATCGATGATCTCTCCAGATCAAGATTCGTCAGTTCCTTTGGATGGAATTTGGTGGTCATGTTGGGGACGAAATCACGCCGGTGTCAGCATCAATGAGGCCAGGCTGTGCAAGGCTGGACTACTTCCCCGCCTCCCCATACTCACCTACGTATCGGAACCACTTGCTGATTTTACAGTCTTTAAGTGGTACTTTTCTGAATCTAAAGGAATGAGAAACAGGGCACATAGAGGATGCTGTTTAGACATCCCGGGAATCTGAAGAAATCATGACCTAGCACAGAGTGGGAGGCAGTGGGAGCCAGGTGCTGACACCTCAGTCTTCTGAGCAATGGGGGGGTAAAGGTTCAGACTGAGCGAGCCAGAGGATTTATAACTTTAGACTAACTGGTCCCCAGGCCAGAGTTTGGTTCTGTTAATTGTTTTCTTTTTTTAACTTCTAGGTGTAA
The DNA here is from genome assembly GCF_000325575.1 of Pteropus alecto. Lineage (NCBI taxonomy): Eukaryota > Metazoa > Chordata > Mammalia > Chiroptera > Pteropodidae > Pteropus > Pteropus alecto. The sequence continues at coordinate 8,284,656 of NW_006435837.1, forward strand.
AAAAATGTTGCTCGATGATTACGTTGGTGTGAATCTCATCCTGGGCAGGCAAATGTTTATCTAACCAGATTATTTTTCTCTCCACGTAATGCACATAATCTTGCCTACCTGATACCCATGGATCTGTATCTGCCCAACTGGCCTAAATGAGAACATAAGCAGATTGATTGCAGGGACTCTGTCTTTTAAAAAAACCACAGACTCCCACTTTATAGCACTTTATAACCATCAGTGAACATACACAGGCTAATAGCACTAAAGCAGCTACAAAGAATGAATGCAGTCTTCCTAGAAACCATCTGAAACGTGCTATAAAATGTACGTCCTTTTAGTTAGCAATTCTACTTCTATAAGTTTACTTTAAGGAAATGAGAGATGTGGCTGTGTATATAAGAATGTTCTGCAAACTGAGAAGAAACTAGAAGGTCCCAAATGGTTAAACTTGCACACGGATGTTAATAGCAGTATTATTCATAATAGACAAAAGGTGGAAACAACCTAAATGTCCATCAACTAATGAATAAACTAAATGTAATATATCCATATAATGGAATGTTATTTGGCAATAAAAAGAAATGAAATTCTGGTACACGCTGTAACATGGATGAGCCCTGAAAACACTAGGCTAAGTTAAAGACACAGACCACACATTGTATGATTCCACTCATATGAAATGTACAGAATAGGCAAATCTGGAGAGACACAACGTAAACTGGTGGTTAGCTAGGGCTGGGGATCGGAGTGGGGAGAGACCAGAGAAGTGGAATGAAAAGGGGAGTGGCTGATAACGGATACAGTTTTTCTTGGGTGAGGTGAAAAATCTCTAAAGTTGATTGTGGTGAGGAGTTACACAGCTGTCAATATACTAAAAACCACAGAAGTGTACACTTTAACTCGGTGAACTGTATGGTATGTAAATTATAGCTGAATAAAGTTGTTATTTAAAAACAACACAGAATCTGATCTAAATTTTATTTAAAGATCACATGTGAAGAGAAAAGGCCTAAGATAGAAACAAAAAATTTTAGGCAGTGTCATTTTCTGAATGGAAAGATTTTAGGTGATTTTTGTTCGTTCTTTTACTTTTCTGTATTTTCTATGATGAACATGTATTATTTTCACAATCAGAAAAGTTATTAGTCTAATATAATTTCACGATAACGCTATACATTTAAGATGTGTGCCTACTTAAAAATGGCATGGTAAATGGATCAGTGATCTTCTGGAATCAGAATATGGGAAAGAAAGGTGCGCCCTCACCTGAGGTTTTGCCTTCAGGTCAGCATGTGCGATTTCCTCAGAAGTCTATTGCTGAATCTCAAATAGATGACTCTCCCTTCAAAATCTATCACCGAATATGAAGAATTAAGTACTCTTGGCCACGGTGTCGCCCTGCTGGGACAGATCCAGATGACCAAGATTCCGAGTCTGACTTTTTTACGTCCAGGTGGAGCTGTACACAACCTAGGCGGCCTTTTATATATTTATTAATATATAGAGTCACTTAGCGGATCATCAATTCAGGATCTTAAGTGATTATTTTTCTAATGATCAAGATTCAGTACTTTCAAGATCATTGTTTCTCCTTTTTAAGTGCCACTTTTAAAGACTGAAAACCATAAAAGAGGCCTTCCTAAGAATCAAAGGCTTAGTAAACAAAGAATAGGCAAGATAATACGGAAGGAAAAAAAATGCACATCCTCAATCGCTAGACACTCTTTTCACAACTGTCTCCTGAGACTGTGGGGGTCTGGAGGAAGTGAAGCAGCCACGTCACCATGATGAGGTCTCCAACTGTCCCCCACGTGCTGGACCGTTTCCTAACACAGAAGCAATAGTCACGCAGCCTGCATTCTATAGTCATTCTATATGCATCACTACCAGAGAACCCACGGTTGAAGTTTGCTGGACTCAGTGAGGTGGTTAATGAGGGCCGGGTCTAGCGTGCCTGTAAGGAGCTTAGGCAATATTTAACTCAGGTCGGAATTTCTCCACGAAGGCTCAGTCTCAAGGAGATCCTGAAGGGGACTTGAACTGGAGTTTTAGGGCCTCAGTGCCATGAGGGCAGCCATCTATCATACCAGCAAAACCTGTTCTTTGCTCACGTAAATGTACACAAATGAATGTATTCATGTGTAAGCACTCTGCTCTTCACTTTGTCTCTATTTGCCTCTCCTCCATATTTACTTATTTGTAATTTTTAATCGTGGTAAACTACACATGCCATAAAATTACCATCTCGACGCTTTTTAAGTGTATGGTTCAGGAGTGTTAAGCACATTCAGAATTGTGCAATCAACCTCCAGAAATCTTTCTATCTTGCAAAACAAACTTTGTCCCCATTACACACTAACTTCCCATTCCTTTCTCCCCCCAGCCCCCTGTCAAACACCATTCTACTTTCTATTTCTATGAATTTGACTACTTTAGATACCTCATATAATTGGAATCATACAGTATTTGTCTTATGACTGGCTTATTTCACTTAGCCTGATGTCCACAAGTTTCATCCATGTGTAGCATGTGTCGGGATTTCCTCCCTTGTTAAGGCTAAATGATATTCCATCACATGAAGAGATCACATGTTGCTTATCCATTCATCCGTTGATGGACACCTGGGTGGCTTCCACCTTTTGGGTCTTGTGAATAATACTGCTATGAACATGGGGGTAAAAAATATCTTTTTGAGACCCTACGTTCAATTCTTTTGGGTATATAGCCAGAAGTGGGACTGCTGGATTATATGAGAATTCTATTAATTTTTTGAGGATCTGCCATACTGCTTTCCATTCTCCTCCACATTTTTAACAGTATTTCAATCCTGTTAAACTTTCTATTCCCCCTTTGGGATAATCATGAGGATATAAAGCATTTATTCCCCTAGGAGGGTATAGTGTGGAAGCAACTGGGCTACAAAATTTTGAAAACTGCTATAAAAAGACAAAGTAAGCTGTCTGTCCAGTTTAGGGTTCTATATAGTTCATTCAATGAATATTTACTGTATTTAGTACATGATAGATGCTGAGCCTTAAAGAGATACTCTCGGCCTGAAGGAGCTGCCAGCCCAGTGGAAGGAATACAGAGAAGAAACCAGCCGATTACACTCCACGAGGACAGACACTGGCCACTAGGTGACACACACCGGAGGAGTACTGAAACCGAATCTGGGTTTGCCATCATCTGGCCAGCTCCAATTGTTTCTTCACCGCCTTCACTCTGATTCACAGTGCTCTGTCAGAGAGGTCACCCTCTGGTACAGATCTTAGCAAGATAGTTCCTCACTTTCCCACTTAAAGCTCTTCAGAGGGTCCCCTTTGCTCTCAAGATAAAGCAAGGTCCTTGGCCAGGTGATGAAAACCCCACTTCCAGCCTCCTCCATGACCCAGCTGAACCACCGACAGGCACTGCCCATTTCACCGCTGTGGGCCTTTGCTCCAGCAGCTCCCTGAGCCCGGCCTATCACTCGCCATGACTGGTTCTCAACCTTGACTGCAAATCCAAATCATCTGGAGAAATTAAGCAGCCAAAACAAAAACAAACAATGCCAGGCCCTTGTTTGACAGAATGATATCAGAATGAATTAGCATCCCTGAAGGCAGGCCTGGGTATTTTTACCTCTTCAGGTGCACCTGGTTCAAACCAGAGCTGTCACCACTGTACAGGCGCGACTCCCTTCCTGCAGCAGGACCATCTCAGTTACACTGCTAGCAGCCCAAAGACAGCCCCTGTCCTGCTCCTAGACTGTGCACAGAACCCCTCTGAATTCAGATTTTGCCATATAAGCCCCATTAAATCAGGAAATATTAAAAACACCTGCTGTGCACAACCCACCTGAGAACCTTCTCTACAGATTACAACTTGTGACAGCCATGTTTTAAGCATCATGATGCACCCAATTCCGCATATTCATCCCCTCATTTACCTCTTAACAGCAGAAGGCAATGCACATTTATGGAGCAACTCTCCATGCCATACGCACTCACATCATCTCCATCCTCACAAGAAACAGGACAGGTGTACAGTGTATTTCCATCTTACAGATGAGGACATCTGTTAAAAACATCGAGTATTTGCACATTGTTTTTTCATGACGCATACCACATCAAATTTTAATTGTCTGTCTTCCCCACAAGACCATAAAGATGTCATTTGTTTCATTCACTGGTACACACTTGGCAAACACCTGGCCAGTGCTCGCTATTTCTCAACAAATATTTTTTGTTAAATGAGTGAAGAGCATCCAGGATGCTCTTTATTCTCTGCTTGTGAGGCTCATTCTTTTCATTACTGATCACCTTGCTTGCATGCACTGCACCTAAGCTCAGGGCTCTTCAGCTTCTTCCACAAGAGACCAACCTCATCTCAAGTCTAGTTTAATAAAAATCGTTAAAAAAATTCTAGTTCAAAGAAAAAAGCATGGTGCCTACTGTTGGCTAATCAAGTGAGCTGCAGGAGTCAAGCCATTTAGGGATAAGGACGGTCAAGAAGGTAGTTCCAGAAGTAAGGAGTATTGAGCACGTTGGGTGAGTTTCATAACCATTTTGTGCCTCAATGTCCTCATCTACAAACTGGGGGAAATCCCACATCCTAGGATTAATGAGAATTAAATGAGATAGTCCTTAGAAGTATGCCTCTCAGAGTTAGCCCGACAATTACACAGGACTACAATGAAAAGGTTTACACATGTCTTCCATACTAGGCATTGTTCTAGAACAGGGAGTTGGCAAACTTGTTCTGAAAAACGCTGGAGAGTAAATATTTTAGGCTTTGCAGGCCATCCAATCTCTGTATGGACCACTCGACTCTGCTGCTCTTATGGCAGGAACAGCAGCCATAGACAATACATAAATGAATAGTGTGGCTTTGCTCCAATAAATCTTTTTTTCAAAGACAGGCAAGCTGGATTCAGCTGCAGGCCATAGTTTGCTGATCTCTTTCTAGAAATATTGCATTAGAAATAGTCAAGCCACAGATAGAATTTAAAATTGTCTAGTAACCATGTTAAAAAACAAACACATGGCATTAATAATATACTTTATTTAACCCAGTGTTTCCAAAATACTGCATTTCAACGTTATCACTATAAACAAATTACTGAGTTATTTTATATTCTTTTGCACACTAATCCTCCAAAATTCGCTTTTTTACACTTACTGCAGAACTCAGTTCGGACTAAGCACATTTCAAATGCTCAATATCCTTATGTAGCTAGTGACTACCATATGGGAGAACAGTTCCAGAGCATATGCTAATATAATGCTTAGATTTGCACCTGGTAATAGCTTCTGAATACATATCAGAAAGAGTTTATACAGGGCCAGCAAGAGTAGGTCCTAAATATGTTGATCGACTGCATATAAAAGCTTGTAAATATTAACTAATACTACAGTATAGGCAAGGTGCACACATCTGGCTTAAATCCCAGAGAGGAAATATCAAAGAAAAATTTCCAAAAGCTGCTAACAAATCGGCAGCAACCTAGATCTGTTTAGAGCTTTAGATCTAAAGAGAAATTTTAAGTTTCTAGCCGTAACACACAGACATCTCTCCAGCTACACAAGAACCCCTTCCTCTACGGAGAGAAGTGGTGCCAAATGTTGACAGGGGCGTCGCAGTTTAAGAACAGCCACTCAGTACTGCGCTAGGGCCCTCCCGTTATGACGCTCCCTAGCGGAGGTACAGCGAGGGGAAGAGACCAGCTGTGGCCCAGGTTCGGGTTCCAGTCGGTGGGTGGACAGATAGGTACAGACTGACAGCCCGGCACCCAACACAAGGCAGCGGCGGCCGGAGGGATCTGCCCGCCCCGGAGACCTCGTCTGGAGGAGAGGAGGCGACGGCACATTCGGGCCCTCCCGGCCCAGGGCGCTCCGAGATTCTCCCCGAGCAGGGATGGGCAGGGACCCCGGCGGACCCGCGCGTGGCTCACCGAGAAGCGCAGAAGCCCGGGAGTCCTCGGTGACCCTCGCGCCGAGGGAGGACTTCCGGTCCGCGGGGCGGGACAGCGAAGGCTCAACCAACCCACCCCGCAGACTAAAGAACGCGGCCGGACCCTGCGCATGCGTGCTAGGGAAATGGCGCCTGCGCAGCGCGACCAGCGTCCGTGCCGTCGCCTCTCCTCTGCTGGGTGTAGGAGATCCTATGGTCCTGGGCTGACAGTTCAGCCTCCATGCTGTAGGGAGGAGGCAAGAGAAGTAAACTGTTAAATCAAGCTATAATTGTTAAAAGAGAAGCAGCAATTCAGTTTTAAAACCTGTTCGACTTCTGCAGGTCCATCCTGGATATAACCTAAGGGACTTTACTTTCAAAACGTTATTGCTGTAAGATTCTTTCTGTCACAAGACCAAAGAGAAACAACTAAAAATCTAATTTATTGAATAGCCGGAGCACCGCAGGTTGTATGTAAGAATAATTTTTTTTTCTCTTTCCATTGCCTTGAAACAAACTTTATAGATTCTTTCCCCTCCCTTTGCTTCTTCCAGGGCTGGAGCTTGAGGCTTCAGCGAATCCCACAGATTTTCCACATAATTTGAAATTTAAAGATATAATCTTATTTTTAGGTTGTGAAAAAGTTTGTTCTAATCTAATATAAAAAATTCATCCAATGCAAAGACCTGATTTTCCCTCAGTTCACATGTGGTCAATAACAATATAGAACAACAAAGGGAAAGACATAGATTAATTTATTCATTCACTTTACTGCATTCTTTCTCTACTTTCTACACTTTTCTGGTGAGGGCAGGAACAGGAGAGAGTGGTAAAAAGAAATAATAAGGAGTTATTAACTTAAGCATTTATTTGATTAGTATTGTCGGTTGAATGACAGTTCTCCCTTGCCTGCCACCACCAAAGATAAATATGTACACTTCCAGAACCTGTGAATGTGACCATATTTTGGAGGAAAAACAAAAAAAAGTCTTTAAGGTATTATTAATAATCTTCAGATGAAATCATCCTGGATTACCCAGGTGGGCCCTAAATCCATTGACAAGTGCCTAATGATTCTAAAGAGACATGTAAGACATTGAAAAGGAGAAGAAAAAACAGACGAAGTCCACATGAAGACAAAGATGGACATTGCAGTTATGCAGCCCCAAGCCAAGAAACTGCTAGAGGCACCTGAAGCTCCAAGAAGCTAGAATTGATTTTTCTCTAGAACATTTGGAGATATTATTGTCCTGGCGAACCTTTGAGGTTAGACTTCTGGCTCCGTTTTTTTAAGCCATCCAAATATGGCAGCCACAGGATACTAATACAATTAAACATTTTGTTATCTGATATTGGAGTTCTCAGTGTGCTAATGTCCAAATACTGCTTCTGTTCTTTCTATGGGCTCACTTTGGGATTTTTTTGGAGACCCCTTCTCACCCATTCTCTGGTTCAAATTATCCACTGTCTGGTAGACCACTAGCTCTCGTGTTTTTTTTTGCAGCACCTCCCACCCAGCCTTTTTTTGTTGGGTCACCTCACCTGCAGCAAGCCTCTTGGGCAGGGTTCTTCCAAAAAAAACCCAAGCCAAGCTATTTGCTCGATGCTCACTGAGTCCATGGGAAAACCCCAACAGTTTCCTCTCCCCGACAACTAAGCCCTGGAAGCTGAAGTTATTCCCTCCGCAGCCACTCTCTTTGCTGTCATAGGTTGTCTTAGGCAGCCCCAGCTGGCTTCTTACCTGTTGAATTTTTGGGGGATAGTCAAGCATCATTTCATGTGCTCTTCCATTACAGGGGAACCTGTCAGTTTCTCTGAGGGGTTCTTTCAAAGTCCCCTCCATTTGTAGGGGGAAGCTAGCAATGCTTTTTCACTCTTGCCTTCTCTTGTACATAAACTGAAGAGGGCTGAGGGCCATGGATGGCAGAAGTAGTTTGGGCTCCCCACTTGGCCCTGTGTAGCATGTCTCTCTAGAATCAGTGGGCACTTAACTAACAGAGTGCTCAGCTTCGGGGCCTTGGGCAAAACTCCATGTCTGGAAGAGTCCATTTAACATCCTCTTGTACCTGTAGTCATCGTTAGGTCATTCCCATACCTCTTCTTCTCCTTTCCTTCACCATTAGTCCATTTTGTCATTTCTCTAAAATGTGAGTTATTCCACCATAGATTTATGGCAATAGTTTAGCAGACAAACGAAGGACTACAAAGTCTGGCTTTAATCACTCTTTGGTGCAGATCATAGAATGGAAATTCAGAGGCAATGAAACAATATTTATACCACTTGGTTACTCGGGATGCTTCAAAATTCCATTTAGTTAGAAAAATATTTTTAAAAATACAAAAATAAATGGGATGGAAGGATGCCAACTCTATTCAAAGACCTCTGCCTGCCTACTCAATTGCCATTTGTATTGCGGCTAAAAAATCTGAGCTGAAGCCCACCACTGGGATTTCATTCTGCCAGAGTGTCTGCTTACCAGGAGAAATAGTCTGCCAGTGATCCTCATGTGTGGACTGCACCATGCAGTGCCTCACTTCATTTTGGTTCTTGGATTTTTCTTTTAAAGGATTGTTTTGTAACAGCAGTTCATCAGAGTGGCAAGACATAAGCATTGAACTAAAAATCATCGATCCATTTGGCTTCCTTGTCTTTTGTTGTTGCATCATGTAGCCTCAAGGCTCATTCTCATGGACTGACACTGTATACACCATCCACAGCCCTCGTTGCATGATATAGCCTGGGCATGCTGCCAGAAGGGATCGTTCATCAAAAATGACAATAAAAAGGATAACCATGTTCACTTCTAGGTCTTCGGGGAGAGAAACATTTGGCCAGAAGTGTACTGTTCTGGTTTACGTTGCCCACGAGAACTATTTTTCTACTTCGACCTCTCATTTCTCCCCCTATAACAACCTAACACATTGTACTTGCTGCATCACTTGGCTCATGTAGTTTTTTAGTTGTCCTTCACATCCAACCTGACCCAACACCACCTAAGTTTCTAGTTGCTGAAGAGAATGAAGGCATCAACTTCTTTGAGTAAATAATTTATTTATTTTTTTAATGAATTAATTTTTTATGGTGACATTAACAAAATCCAATGTTTTAGCTGTGTATTTTAATAGTAAGTCATATATATATTTACACTGTATATTCACATATCATAGTTAGATTTCTTTCTGTCACCACGTATTTGACCACCCTTACACCATCTACCTCCTCTGAACTCCCTCCCTTTACCCTCTGGTAATCACTAGTTTATTGTCCATGTCCATGAGTAAAAGTAAATCCTTTAGATTGGTTTGTTGGCTGGGACAATTACATGAACTTAATCCCAGCTTTTATGTCATGGGTTCCATGTGGTGGATATAGGTGGGTTTGGGCCACCAGCTTTCAGCCCACTTTCTGAACAGCCAATCAGGTGCTTCAATCTACCCTAACCAGGTGGAATCTATGTGACCCAAACTGGGCTGATTGCACAACCCTCCCCAGAATGTAAATTTCGAGCAGAGTAATGTGGAGATCAACATGGTGAGAAATCATTCTGGCAGTGCTGGCATCCTAATCAGCAATGCCTTTTTTCCATAGCTCTTCTTCTAGCCATACAGTTCATTTCTGAGGCTGGATCACTGTCTTTCCACCTGCCTGCACACTCCTCCTTCTTTACTGTTCCTTCCCTTTGCTGTAAGTTAGCTGAGATCTGTTTCTGTTGCTTGCTAGCAGCAAATACAATCAGACACAGCACCGCATCTTAATGTGGCTGTGAGGTCAGAGGGCCATCAGAAGAGAATCCCTGCTCTTATCACTGCTCTTACTTGTTCCGTTGTATGAAGGCACTGGAAGCTGCTATTATAAAACACAAAATATTGGTTAGTAAAGGTTACACATGCAGTTGTTTATTCTTGACGCTTGAATTGTCTCTCCCTTTGCTTGTCAGAGACCAGCAGAACGGGACATAGGAACAGTAAGAGCTGATAGGAGAGGATGAAAGGTCTGTAAGATTGGATTCTTCAAGATCTCAGGGATGACTGGATTGCAAAGTTCTGTGTGCCCAGAAAGAAACATGAGTTCACAAGACACCGGGGAGGAGAAATGGAGCAAAGGGGAAGCAGGATGTGACGACAGCCCTCTTGGCTGTTTGCCTGGTGGCAGCCACACACATGCACGTAGGCTGCCACAAGGGGGCACTGCTACAACTCTGAGAGGCAGGATGCAGGGGCACAGTGTCACATTCAGAAGGAGAGCTGTGTGACTGCAGCTTGGACTCCTGAGGAAAAAGATTTATAAAAGGACAGTGACAGGCAGGCGATGGTAACTGGAATAGAGGATGTCAAAGAACTGTCACGGGAGCGGAAACAGTGGGAGTGTCCAGAGGAAGAGGCCCATAACTGTGGGGATGAGAGAGTGGGAGAGGATGGATGAGAAGGGGGTTTGCACACTGGATGGTGGCCGGGGACAACATATATGGGAGTCATGGCTGAATTAACTGACTTTCGGTTTCCCCAAGGGAAGCAAAGTATGATTTGGTGCTGGTGTAGGGTAGAGCTTCACGACACGATGGGCTATCGACTGGAATTTAAAACAATATGTTGGTATTTAAGGGCCTAAGAAGTTAGTCTTAAGACTACAGTCTCGTGCAGGAAATGGCAGAACCAGCCCCATGGGATCAGGAAGAGTGGTCGCCTGAGTCGTATTGCGCTTTGTTTGAAACCCTAGGTAAGCCAAGGAAGGATTTACTTTTCTCTCACTTAATAAAATATCGAGCAGTGGCTAGTCTGGGACAGGAGTAGATATGTCCCACAATGTCGTCAGGAACCCAGGGTTCCTCCAGCTATGCACTCCTCCATAGTGTTGTTCTTGCCTTCACGATCACAGGGTAGCTCATACAGCTACCTACGCAACCACATTGCAGACAGGAAGGAGGAAGAGAAATGGCAAGTGAGCTGCCAGCTGAGAGCTCTCTTTAATGATCCTTCCTGGATGCCTCACCAATGCATCAGTGGCCTATATCTAACAGCTTTTGAGAAATGCAGTCTGTTAGTTGAGTACATTGCTTCCTAATCTCCCAAATATATTTATGTATGGTTATATTAGTGAGGAAAAAGGTGAGCATGGATATTGAGTAGGTAACTAGAAGTCTCTGCTACAGAAATTAGAGAAGCATGAAAATTATTATTTCATTTAACTCAACTCAGTTTCTTCATGCATTGATTTTCTATCCATACATAACATGATTTTCAGGCCTCCCTACTTCAATTTTGGTTCAACAGCTCTTCTTTTAACACTGTCTTTTATTGCAAGTTCTCCCCTCTATTTTCTTTATTCTACACCACAACTATGGTTGCAAATTTCCTTGGTCACTGAATAAACAGGATGTCTTCTTCACATTCTATCATAGTATTTGAAACCACATGTGTCATTTAATTTGCTGTGTAACAAACCACCCTAAATTTTAATGCCTTAAAACAACCATTTTAGCATCTCATAATTCTGTGGAGTGATTTGACTTAGATGGTCTAATCTTCAACTGTTATCACTAGAAACACTATTTTTTTGATTTCTACCAGTTATCCAACAGATACAGCTATATCTTGTGTAGATATTGTATGACTAAATTACTTCACACTAAAGAAAAACATTGTGCTTTATTTCTCCAAAGAGTTTCAGTATAAAAAAATTTGAAGAGTGAGACTATAAATTTTAAAGATTAATATGTGGATCATTTTCTCTCTTTCTTTTGACCTGCAGCGCAATACTTTCATTGCTTTAGTGGAGACCAAAAACATATCTGAGGAACCTTCTATCTGGAAGCTATCTTGGAGTATTTTCTGTCTCAGAATCTTAAAACAGCATATCTTTTCATCCTCAAAGAATTTGCTCGGGATTTATTAACAAACAAACCTTTTCTTGAATTTAAAAGAAAAGAGAAACAGGAAAAACATCTATCTTTTCTTTGTCTTGCTACTTGCTTAGTGTAGTTTTATGTATTTCTCTGAGTCCTTGACTTTAACAACGTATGCTAATTTGCATGCAGTTATGATGCCTAATAAAGTAGACTTGTGTTTCCATAATGGGAAGTCATTTTCAGAATTTTTCAGAATGTAAAGTATTTCCATAGAGAAAAGAATAAAAACCATATTATCCAGCAAAACAAATAATCATACACATAACTAAACAGAGTCAACACCCACATTTTCCTACTTAAAAAGCTTAAATCATGACACAAGGTGATTATATGGACATTATTACTGCAAAGAATTTATATACAAGTTTAGCATAAAAAGTCAAGCTAATTCACTTAAATAAACTTCTATCTATAGTGGCATAATTTTGAAAAGTACTGTAGAAGATAAAAGGTTAAAAATTTCTTTGTAGTTTTTCTTTGTAATTCTAGAAATGTTGTATAGGGAGCTTCATCAAATCATGTAGACAAATTAAATATACTAAACTAACATTTCCATACTTTATAAATTCAGAAATGAATGAGCAGATGCAGTGGTACTATTTTTAAAGCAAATATTGATGCATCTTACAACAATGTTTCTATTGGCACATTACAATTTCATTATGTTGGTACAGTTTTACAGTTTGTATTTTGGAGGGATATCTACGATGTAACATCAAAAAACAGGAAACTGACATAAAAATCCAAATATAAAGATGTAAAAGAAAACAGTAGACAGAAGAGAAGAGCTATGTCTCTGAGAGAAGAGCTGTAAAGGAGAGCATAGGATATAGTGAAATCTCCATATTTGAAGCAACTCTAACTAAAGCAAAAATAAAATTTAATGAAAGGAGAATGATAACTCCCAGAGAAAGTTGAGAACCAGGCTTGGAAGAGGAACTGAAATAGATCTGGAGGAGCAGGAAAGGAGGAGGGGAGATACTTGGCAGTGCTCCATGTGTTTAATCAGAAATTGAAGATTCTTCCAACTTTTGTCACTGCCATTTTCAGCATATGTCCTCCAAGCTCCCCACTGAAATAGAAAAGAACCATCCACTCTTAGTCATCTCAGTCTATATATCAACATATATAGCAACAGATATCTCAACATATCAACATATTTGCTACAAAACAGAGTTCTATTGTTAAATGATCTTATTATCTAAAGCATTATACAGATTTAATGCAATCTCCATCAAAATCACATCGACATTTTTTAAAGAAATAGAACAGAAAAACATCAGATTTGTATGGAAGCACAAAAGACCCCAAATTGCCAACACCATTCTGAGAAAAAGAACAAAGCTGGAGGCATCACGCTTCCAGATTTCAAATTATATTACAAAGTGACAGTAATCAAAATGGCATGGTATTGGCAGACACACAAACCAGTAGAACAGAATTGAGAGTCCAGAAGTAAACCCATGTTTATATGGGCAAATAATTGTCAACAAAAAAGCCAAAAACATGTAGTGGAGAAAGAAAGCCACTTCAATAAATGGTGCTGGGAAAACTGCGAAAGAGTGAAACTAGACTGTTGTCTATCATCACACACCAAAATTAACTCACAATAGATTAAGGACCTTAATATAAGACCTGAAACAATAAAGTGCATAGAAGAAAACATGAGAACTATACTCAAGGACCTTGGACTTAGAGAAGATTTTATGATTATGACCTTAAAGGCAAGAGAAGTAAAAGCAAAAATAAATGAATGGGACTACATCAAACTAAAAAGCTTCTGCACCGCAAATGAAATCCACAATGAATACCATCTCATATCTTTTAGAAAAGTTGTCATTAACAGGAAAAGTAGCAACAAGTATTGGAGAGGATGTGGAGAAAAAGGAACCCTCAGACACTGCTGCTGGGACTGCAAATTGGTATGGCCACTAAGGAAAACAGAATGGAGGTTCCTCAAAAAACTAAGAATTGATCTACCATATGATCCAGCAATCCCTCTAGTGGGTATTTACCCCAAAGATTTGACAACTCATATCTATAAAGATATTTGCACACCGATGTTCATAGCAGCATTATTTGCAGTGGCCAGGACATGGAAGCAACCAAAGTGTCCTACAATAGATGATTAGCTAAACAAGCTGTGGCACATATATACAATGGAATATGACTCCACCATAAGAAGAGATGAAATACTGCCATTTGTGACAACATGGATGGACCATGAGATAATCATGCTAAGCAAAACAAGCCAGATTGAAAAAGTCAGAAACCACATGATATCACTTACATAGGATATAAATCTAAAAGCAACAAACAGGACAAACAAACATGACTCATGGACATGGACAATAGACTAGTGTTTACCAGAAGGTGGAGGGGAGGTAGATGTCCCAAAAGTTTTGATATGTTGTACTATCATTATCATTCATTTCTATGTATCTCTTGATTTCTTTTTATTTCTCTCTGACCGCCTTATTCTAAAAAAAAGAGGTAGATGTCCCAAAAGTTTTGATATGTTGTACTATCATTATCATTCATTTCTATGTATCTCTTGATTTCTTTTTATTTCTCTCTGACCCACTTATTCTTCAGTAGCATGTTATTTAATCTCCATGTATTTGTGGTTCTTCCCGCTTTCTTTTTACAATTGATCTCCACCTTCAAAGCATTATGATCAGAGAATTTGGTTAGTATGATTTCAACCCTCTTACATTTGTTGAGGCTGTCTCTGTGTCCCAGTATGGGGTCAATCCTTGAGCATGATCCATGTGCACTAGAGAAGAATCTATAAGCAGGTGTTTGGGGATGGAAGGCTCTGTAAATTTCAATTATGTCCCATTGGTCTAATGTGTAATTTAAGGATATTATTTCCTTATTGATTTTCTGTTTGGATCATCTGTCTATATTCGACATTGAGGTATTTAGATTCCCTGCAACAACAATATTTGGACTGTTTCTTCCTTTAGTTCTGTTAGTAATTGCTTTATATATTTCAGGGCTTCCTGATTGGGAGCATAGATATTAATAAGTGTTATGTCTTCTTGGTGCACGATTCCCTTTATCATCATAAAATGTTCCTTTCTTTACCTTTTTTATTTTGAATTCTATTTCATCATATATGAGGACCTGCTTTTCTCTGAATGCCATTTACTTGAAATATCATTTTCTACCCCTTCATTTTGAGTCTATATTTGTATTTGAAGCTGAGATGTGTCTCCTGGAGGCAGCATATGGTTGAATTTTGTTTTTTGATCCAATCTGCAACTCTGCTTTTTATTGGTGAGTTCAGTCCACTTACATTTAGAGTGATTATTGAAATATGAGGTCTTACAGCCCTTTTATCTTTTGCTTTCTGGTAGCTCGGTGTTTCCATTGCTTCCTTTTCCTTGTTTTCTGATTTCTTTATTTTGTGGGTTTTCCCTCTGGTTCTTCTTGTTTCATGTTATATACTTCAATTCTGAATCTTTGGTGTGTGGTTACCATTATGAATATGTAAAGGATAGTTATGTATATATATATACAGTTGTCCATTTTCTGCCCGTGCCTTTTCTCCATTCCCTTCGTGAATTTGGATCTTTGAACCCTCCTTTTTTCAGTCATTGTTGTTTCAGTTTGTTCCTATGTAGGCTTAACATTCATTATTATCTTGTTATAGCAAATCTTTTCTTATTATTTAAGCTTATAATGCCCTGTTCTTAATAAGGGTTGCATTCCTCTTCTTCTCTCTGTCTGATAGTAGCCTTACTCCTAGTTATGTATCTTTTTATCATCTTGTTTTAGGTTAGCTGACCTGTTTCAATACTTCCTGTAATGCAAGCCTTGTAGTGGGGAATTCCCTCAATTTTTGTATGTCTGGAAAGCTCTTTATTTCTCTTTCATGTCTAAAGGATAGTTTTGCTGGATACATTATTCTCAGCTGGTAACTTCTTTCATTTAATAGTTTGAATATTTGATTCTATTCCTTTCTGGCTTATAAGAGTGCTGAGAAGATATTTTAATGGATTTTCTTTGATAAGTTACCATCTTCTTTTTCCTGGCTACCCTGAGAATTCTTTGTCATTGAATTTTGTTAATTTTAATACAATGTGTCTTGGTTAAGGCCTTTGGCTTGAGATAATTGGGTGTTCTGTTGTCTTCTTGAATTCTAAGCTCCAATTCATTCCTTGGATTTGGGAAATTCTTGTCAATTATTTTGTCTGAAAATGCTTTCTAATCTCTCTCCTTTTCCTCTGCTCTCAATATTCCCTTTATTCTTATGTTTCTTCTTTTGTTGGTTTTGGCCAGTCCTTGTATTTCACTTTCATTATTTTTTCATCCTTCAGTTTCTCTCTTTTTCATTCTGAATTATTTCTAGATTTCTGTCTTTGATATCACTGATCATTTCCTCCATTTAGTCAACTCTATTTCTCAAGCTTGCTTTTTCATTTTCATCTCTTGCAGTGTGTTCTTCATATCCAAAAGCTCTATTTGGTTCTTTTTGAGGGTTTCAATCTCCTTGCTAAAGAACTCATTCTGCTTATCTAGTTTTTTCAATTCCTGAAATTATTGATAAGAATTGTTTTGGAACTCAATGAGTTTTTTCAGAAGTACCAACCTGCATTCTCTGTCATTTAACTTGCATATTTCTATGTCTGTAAACTTATTTTTTGGAGAATTTTCCCTTTCTTTCTGAGCTGCCTTGTCACCTTGGTTATTCATGGTGTTTAATGAACTATTTCTCTGCCTGGGCATTAATGGAAGCGTATTCAGCTTTTCTTCCAGAAAAAGATTTATTATATAATGGTCTCTCTTTAGCCTGTTTCGAAGAAGATGTTTTTCTTTGGTTTCCAGTTAGGTGGTGTTTAAACCTTTTGCATCCCTGCTTTATATAAAGTCTTAACAATGCCTTTTTTTTTTTCCTTACAGATATTTAATCAGGCTTGCTACCCTCAGTCTCAGTCCCTGTCAGTGTTAGCAACAGCTTGGTAATGTTTGCTCAGATTCCCCTGGGGCTTCGCAGTGGTCAGTCTTGGAGGTTATGTGGAGAGGGGCCTTCATGGTTGGGAGACAGGGACTGAGGCTCAGCTTGAGTTCTGCAATCTTGGCTGGTAATAATCAACTAATGCTTCTCTGTCATCCCCACTTCTCTGCTGTTCCCACTTCTGCTTTCTTCTCCGATGCCTGGGCACTGCTGGTAGCCACGTAGAGCTCACAAGCTCTCCAAGGCAAGGCTGTTCAGGGAAACTGCTGCACCTTCTGCCCTCTCCCTTCTCCTATTTCTCACTTTGCCATGTTTCTGATGTCACCTAAAATTCTCTTGAAGTTCAAAACATTTCTAAATTCAAAATTTGTAATCATCTGTAAGTTGGAACTTGTTAGGCTTCTGTTAGCACTGATACGGGCTTGTTTTATTGCAGCTCATTTCTAACCAAAGTTTGCCAACTAGGTATTATTTGGATCTGCTTCTGTAATTCAACATTATCTTTCAAGAAACATTATTTTTAAAAATGTAATATTTTGATAAATCACTATACCATAGTTTATTAGCCCAATCTACTGTTAATGGGTATTTGGATTGTTTTCAGTTTGGGTCTATCATATGAATGCTGTTGTAAATATTTTCATGCATTAATTCAAGTGTTTTTTTTTTTCTTGAGTGACTATACCTGAGTCAAATTGCTGAGTCATAGGTATTTGTATCATTAGTTTTAATATATGTTACCAAACAGTTCCTCAGAGTGGTTTTACCATATTATAACCCCTGCAGAAATATATGGCATTACTTCTCTTTAACATCATTTAACACCATTTTCAATACCTTAAATTGCTGAGGCAGGTTAACTTTTTAAATAATTATACTATTGAATTCATGACTAAAAACCTACCACAGGATACTGTCAATTTGCACCCTTTGTCCATTGCTCTTCATCCAAGGGTGGCCTGTGAACCTCATCATGGCAGATCACATGTGCCTAAGCCTATGTCAAAGATTAGCCCTGTTGCACAAACATTTTATGAAACCATGAAGCTCAGAGAAGTGAAGCTCCAATAACAAGTTAGAAATCAAGAATAATGCCTATTCCTTCTAAATAATATCCAGTACTTTTAAGTAGTCTGATTTGAAATATGAAGAGGACTGTTTTCCAAGAGTATTATGTCTATCAAGACTGCTTACTTTAACAATAGATAAAATACTAGTTTTTAACTAGAAAGTATTACTTTTTTTCTTTATTGGTTACTACCTAGAAATAACTGTTATACTGCTCTGCCTTCATTCCAGTGGTGAAATATTTTACAAAGCACACAAAATTTCTCTTCATAAGACTTGAATTATGGTCCTAGTCCATCTCACCACGTACTAGCATTGTAACTTGGACAAGTTAGTTAGCCTATGAGTTTCAGAGTGGAAAATTGAGAAGAAAGTTTTTTAATTTATTGTGGTATTATGAAGATTAGGAAAAAATATGTAGAAATATATTTGGCTATATGAATTATTATCTTGGGAATGAGAATCAGGATGATATAATAAAATTTTAGAGAAGGAAGATATGAAGTTATTGAATTTAAACATTGAGACTGTAAGTCTTTTATTAAGTAAGTCTCCATGCTCAATAGTGATGGGAACATCTGATTAGAAAAATTCATATGGGTTATTATGCTCTCAGCTAACATTTACTGAACATTGATAATTGGCCTAATTCTGAATAAAGATAGTCCCTACTTTTCAAAATACATATAACCTAATTAGGCAGAAAACCATATAAACAGGTACAATTACAAGTATATCACTAGCTGCTTCAATAGATAAACCTTGAAATCTCAGTAAGCTGAAACTATAAGTTTATTTCTTGCTTAACTGAAACTCTAGTGCAGTGTTTCCAGTTATGTGACTTTTTCAAATAAGGAATCAAGGACATGGGCTATTTTCATTTTGTGGTTCTGCCATCTTCAACAAATGACTCCCATGTGTGACCAAATGTTCGGAAAGGGGAGACAACCTGGAGTATTGGGCATGCAAGACTTTTATGAACAGGCTTAATAGTAACATATATGATTTTTGCTCACATGTTATTGGCTGGAACTCAGGTCACATTTACTTGCCAGGAAGACTGGGAAATGTAGTTTGACTATACACCCAAGAGATGGAAAATAGGTTAGTGTAATAAAGATCATCTGAACCATATTAGTATTTTTATTCAATCTACCTTAACTTCATGACAAAAAAAAAAAAAGAAATTTAATTAGCTCATTGTGTGTGTGTGTGTGTGTTTCAGTTGAAATGTTCTTCTGTTCTGGGTTGGTTCAGCTGACCTCAGCTTGACTTAAACCGTATGCATTTGAGGTTAGCTTACAGGTTGGTTCAGTCAGGCTGCTTCATGACGACACTGGGATGACTGGGAGACAGAAAAAATCTACATGGTTTATTATCTTTTAGCAGAAATCCTTGACTAATAAATGTGGCAGTAGGAATTCCAAGAGCAATGAAAGGGAGACAGCTTTGTCTCATTGCTATTATCTCATAAGTCACTCTTAAAATTAAAGTGAAAAATGGTCTCAATTTTGTGATGGAAGGAGTTGCAAACACATTACAAAGACATGTGCATACAGAATAGGAAGAATGTGTGGCAAACTAGCACAATGTAATAAGAAGTAATATGAAAAAGTTTTGGGGAACACATATGAGTTTTCCCAATCTATTTTATTTTTGATGATGAGAGAGGGAAAACAGAGACTTCCCAAATATATGATGTCTAAGCTAAAACCTGAAAAACCTGTTGTAGGTTACTATTTTTTGGAATAGTAGGAATTCTTTATATATTCTGGATATTAACCTTTTATCATATATGTGGTTTTCAGATATTTCCTCTCATCATAAAAATAACTTTTACTATGTTTGTTATGTCCTTTGATACTGTAAAGATTTTTAATTAAGAAATTAAATTTATTAAGGTGACATTGGTTGATAGCATTATATAAATTTCAGGTGTATAGTTTTATGTTTGTATATTGTATTGTATGCTCACCACCAGCCTAGTTTTCTTCTATTACTGAGCATTTAATCCCCTTTACCCAGTTCACCCACCCTACAGCCGACCACCTTTTCTCTGGTAACCATCAATCTGTTGTCAGGATCTATGAATTTGTTTTCATTTTGTTTGTAAATTTGTTTGTTATTTTTCATAACGTATTTCACATATCAGTAAAATAATATATTTTTGTCCTTTTCCATCTGACTTATTTCACTTAACACAATAGCCTCAAGATCAATCCACTTGTCACGAATGGCAGTATTTCATTGATTAAGTAGTATTTCATTATATATTTGTACCACAGCTTCTTTATCCAGTCACTCATTGATGAATACTTATCTTGTTTTTATGTAATAGCTATTAGAAATAATGCTGCAATGAATATGGTGGTACATATATTTTTACAAGTTAGTATTTTTATATTTAATAACTTTTCATATTTTTATTAACCCAGAAGAGAAATGGCTAGATTATATGGTAGCTCTAAGGAACCTGTATGCTGTTTTCCATTGTAGTTGTATGAATTTATATTTCTACCAGCAGTATATGAGAGTTCTCTTTCCCCCACACCTCTCCAACACTTATTACTTGTCCTGTTGATGACAGCCATTCTAACAGGTATGAGGTGGTTTCACATTATGAGTTTGATTTGCATTTCCTTAATAGTTGTGAAATTGAGCATCTTTCCATGTGTCTGTTGGCCATTTTTATGTCTTCCTGGGAGAATTGTCTATTTAGGCCCTCTGCCCATTTTTAAATATGATTATTCGTTTTTTATTGTTGAGTTGTATGAGTTCTTTGTATGTTTTTGACATTGGCCTGTTATCAGAGGTGTTATTTGCCAATATCCTCTTTCATTTGAATGGCTCTCTCTTTGTCTTGTTGATAGTTTCTTCTGCTGTGTAGAAGCTTCTTAGTTTGTTATAGACCCATTCACTTATTTATTTTTTTTACTTCCCTTGCCTTTGAGGTCAAATTAATAAAATCCTCTTTAAATACAAAATCCATGAGTTTAGTACCTCTGGTTTTTTCTATGCAATTTATTATTTTGGGTCTTATATTCAGGTCCTTCATCTATTTTGTTTAATTTTGGCATCTGATGATAGACAATAGTCTAGTTTCATTCTTTTGCAAGTGGCTTTCCAATTTTCCCAGCACCATTTATTGAAGAGGTTTATTTTTCTCCATTGTATGTCTTTGGCTCCTCTGTCAAAAATTATTGAACCATATATATGGAGGTTTATTTATGGACTCTCAAATCTGTTCCATTGCTCTTTGTTTCTTTTTTCCTACAATACCATGCTGTTTTGGTTATTGTCACTTTGTAGTATAATTTGAAATCAGGCAGAGTGATATCTTTAGCCTTGTTCTTTTTTCTCAGGATAGCTTTGGCGATTCCAGGTCTTTTGTGATTCCATACAAATTTGATAATTTTTTTGTCTATTAAAACATGTCATTAAGATTTTGATGAGGATTATATTAAATCTGTATAATGCTTTAGGTAATAAGGTTATTTTAACTATATTGATTCTTCCAATTCAAGAATATGATATATTTTTCCATTTCTTTGTAACTTCTTTAATTTCTTTTAATAATGTCATAATTTTCAGTGTATAAGTCTTTCATGTTTCATTAGATTTATTCCCAGGTATTTTATCTTATATTTTTGTTGCAATTGTAAAAGAAATTTTTTTTAATGAAAATTTATTGTTAGTGTATAGAAACTTATAGAGTTTTGAATATTAATTTTGTATCCTAAAACTTTACTGTATTGTTTGCTATTTCTAATAGTTTTTTAGTGGAGTCTTTAGAGTTTTCTATATAGAGACTCGTCATCTTCAAAAAGTGAGAATTTGACTTCTTTATTCCCTATTTAAATGCCTTTTACATCTTTCTCTTCCCTGAGTGCTAAGACTTCTAGCTAGGACTTCCAATACTGTATTTAATAATAGTAGAGAGAGTGAACAGCCTTGTCTTATTCCTGATCTTAGGTAAAAAGTTTTTAGTTTTTTATTATTAAGTAAGATAGAAGTTAGCTGAGATTTTGGTCATATAGAGCCTTTATTTTGTTGAGATACTTACCTTCTATTAAGTATTTTCATCATAAATGGATGCTGTATCTTGTCTAATGCTTTTTCTGCATCTATGATGCAGAAAAATAAGAATCACATGATTTTTATTTTAAAATTTGTTAATGTGATGTATCACATTAATCGACTTGCATATATCGAACCATTCCTGTGCCCCTGGGATGAAGCCCACTGGATTATGGTGTATAATCTTTAAATATATTGCTGTATTCGGTATGCTAGTATCTTATTTAGGATTTTTGCATCTGTGTTCATGAGAGATACTGGTCTGTAGTTTTTTTTGTGTGTGTTATCTTTACCAGGTTTTGGTATCAGGGTGATATTGGCCTCATTAAATGAATTAAGAAGTATTGACTCTTCTGTAATTTTGGAAAATTTTTAAAAACTGTTATTAAATCTTCTTTGAATGTTTGGTCGAATTCTTTGATGAAGCCATCTGGTCCTGGACTTTTACATTTTGGTAGGGTTTTGATGATTGTTTCAATTTCATACTGTTGATGGGTCTATTTAGAGTTTCCAGTTCTTCATGATTTAGTCTAGAAAGTTGTATATTTCTAAGAACTTGTCCATTTCTTCTAGGTTATTAAATTTGGTGTTGTATAATTTTTCATAGTATTCTTGTATAATTCTTTGTTTTTTCAATGATATTGTCTTAACTTCACCTCTTTATTTATTGTTTTTGTTTATTTGTGTCATATAATTAAGGATATAAAAAGAGGCCACTTTGAGACTGATAGGAGAGGCAGAAACTCAAAACAAGTTGGCCCCACACTCATGTGTGATATTCAAAAATTGGGAAGGATATCTCATCAACAGAGGTCCCCGCTGAGGAGTGAGGGGCCCCAAACCCATGCTAGGCTCCCCAGCCCAGAGCATCAGTGCAAGGAAGAGAAATCCCCACATCCTTTGGCTGTGAAAATTAGTGGAGATTTCCTTGAGGTGACACAGGGGGAAACTGGAAACCAAGTGCCCTCTTAAAGATCTTCTGCAGGCTCATAAACTTCTAGGCACCCACCCTGGGATCCTGCAGATGGATACAGCTTGGGCTATGGATAAGGGATCATGACTAGGGAGGAGCCAGAGACATACACGGAGAGATTGAGTTGTGTAATGTCAGGGCGATTTGTGGAGGGACAGCCACCAGTGATGCTAAGTTGATCTCCCTCTTCTGTAGCCAGCATGGACACTTCAGCTTTTTCCTGTATTGCCCTTCCTCCAGCCCAGCCAAATCTGAACTTTCATTGGCCTGCTGAGCTTAGCTCACTCCACCCTAATGACTTCCTAAGAACTCATCTCACCCATAACTGCACAACACCAGAGGCTTTTTCAAGGCTTTCAGGCACTATAGTTTTTGTTGGCTCATGCTGCAGTTTTTCTTGGACAACTCTTGGGAATCCCATGTAGGTATAGGCTAGCCTTGGTGTGCTACTGCAGAGTAAACTCAGGCTCAGAACTTGCATCAAATCTGAATCTTCATTAGCCTATTGAATCATTAGCCTATCTTCACTTGCCTCACACTGGTGACTTTCTGATAACCTACTCCATGCAATCCCACTTCACCCAAGACTCTTTCAGCAGCTGAGCCTTATGGACAACTGGCATATGGTGGTAGGTCTCAGGCTATCCCAGATTAGGTAATGGTCATCCTTAGATTTCAATGTGGCCTCTCCCATGCACTTACAGAATCAACACAAGCAATAACCAACTGCAGATCACTTTGTAGCTCCTTCCAAGTATCCCCAGACCAGTCACAGATAGCAGCCAATTTTGGCCTGCTCAAGAGTTCCTACAAAAAGGCCCTAAAATCAACACACATGGTAGCCAGCTTTAAACCACAACAGAACGCATCTAATTAACCCCACAAGTAGCTCACCCAAAAGATGTTCTAGGCAGGCACCAGAGCCTGTAGGGGCAAATACTGCTCCATGTGGTCAGTCCACACAAAGCAGCTTGTCTGCTATGGTCATCGTCAAGTCTCACAGCCAGTCAGCCCAAGGGTCAATCTCATCCACTGATGGGCCAATAGCAATCAAGGCTCAACCACAACAGCAGAGTACACACAGCCAAAATAAGGAACAGACCTTGAGCACCTGATTCAAGTGACCAGAGAGACTGTGCCACTGGGACCCGTAGGACACCTACTACATAAGACCACTATACTGAGACTGGAAGACATAGCACCCCTACCTAATACATAGAAACAAACATAGACATGAAGCCAAAATTAGGAAACAAAGAAAAAACATGTCCCAGATGAAAGAACAAGAGAAAACTCCTGAAAAAGAACTAAATGAAAAGGAGACAAGCAATCTACGAGACAGAGTTCAACATACTGGTTATAAGGATGCTTAAGGAACTTAGTGAGAACTTCAACAAAGCAATAGTAAGCATAAAAAAAGACTTGGAAATCCTAAAAAAGAACCAGTTAGAAATGAAAAATAGCATAACTAAAATGAAGACTACTCTGGAAGGATCAACAGCAGATCAGATGGAGCAGAAGACTGAATCAGCAATTTAGAAGACAAGATAGCAAAAAACATGTAGAACTTAAATAAGAATAAAAATAAAAATAAATGAGGATGGTAAAGCAGCCTCTGGATCAATATCAAGTTTATTAACCAAAGTCACATCATAAGGTTACCATAAAAAGAGAGCGAGTACAAGGAATTAAAAACCTATTTGAAAAAAATGACTAAAAACTATGCTTATCTGGTGAAGGAAATAGACATGCAAGTCCAGGAAGCCAGAAAGTCTCAAATAAGAGGAACCCAAAGAGACTCATACCAAGACACATCGTAATTAAAATGGCAAAGTTTAAAGACAAAGAGAATCTTAAAAGCAACAAGAGAAAAACAGTTAGTTACCTATGAGTTCCCATAAGACTATCAGCTGATTTTTCAACAGAAACATTGCAAGCAGAGAGACTGGCAAGAAATATTCAACATCATGAAAAGAAAGGACCTACAGCCAAGATTACTCTACCCAGCAAAACTATCATTTGAAATCATAGGACACATAAAGAGCTTTCCGGACAAGAAAAGGGTAAAGTAATTCATTACAAATTAATTAATTAATAAATTAATCACTTTAAAATTAAATAGACTAAATGCTTTAATTAAAAGACATAGAGTAATTGGATGAATAAGAAAACATGACTCATACATATGCTATTTACAAAAGACCCACTTTAGACAGAAAGACACAGACAGAGTTAAGGAATGGAAAATGATATTTCATGAAATGGAAAAAAAAATCTGGAGAGAAATACTTAAATCATAAAACATAAACTTTAACAAAAACTATAATGAGAGATTTTTTTTCATGATAAAGAGATTGATCCAACAAGAGGATATAATCCACATAAGTATTTATGCTTCCAACATAGGAGAATTAAAATACATAAAGAAAATACTAACTAACATAAAAAGAAAGATTGAGAGTAATAAAGTCATACTAGGGAACTTAACACCCCATTGATATTAAGGGATAAATCTTTTAAACAGAAAATCAATAAGGAAATAATGGCCTTAAATGATACGTTAGGTCAGATAAATTTAATTTACATTTCTGGAGCATTTCACCCCAAAGCAGCACAATATAATTTTTCTTAAGTTCACATGGAACATTTTCTGAGATAGGCTACATCTTAGGCCATAAAACAAGTCTCAATAAGTTTTAGAAGATTGATATCATACCAAGCATCTTCTGACCACAATGATATGAAACTAAAAATCAATTACAAGAAAAAATCTAAGAACTCACAAACACAGAGAGGCTAAAAACATGCTACTAAACAGTGATAGGTTAACAATGAGATAAAGGAAAAAATCAAAAATTACCTGGAGATAAAGGAAGATAGAAACACAATGACCCAATATTTATGGAATGCTACAAAAGCAGTCCTAAGAGGAAAATTTAAGGCAATGCAGGCCTACCTCAAGAAAAAAGAAAAGTCTCAAATAATAATCCAACCTTATAACTACAGGTGCTAGAAAAAGAATAACAAACAAAACATAAAATTAGTAGAAAGAAGGAAATAATAAAGATGAAAAAGGATACAAACAAAATAGAATTAAAAAAAAATACAGATCAATAAAACCAAAAGCTGATTCTTTAGAAAGATAAGAAAAATTGATAAATCTTTAAGCAGATTCATCAAGAAAAAGAAAAGATCCAAATCAATAAAATAAAAAATGAAAGAGAAGTGACAGCTGACACCTCAGAAATACACAGAATAAGAAAACACTATGAGTAATAATATACCAACATATTCAACAATCTGGAAGAAATGGATAACTTTCTAGAAATGTACAATCTTCCAAGACCAATCAGGAAAAAACAGAAAATCTGAACAGATTACTACTGATGAAATCAAATCAATAATCAAAAAATTCCTAGTAAACAAAAGCCCTGGACTGAATGGCTTTGCAGGAGAATTTCACCAAACATTCAAAGAAAAATTAACACTTATCTTTGTAAACTATTCCAAAAAATTTAAGGAGATAAAGAGCTCTGAATCTCATTTTACATAGCCACTATTACTCTGATTTCAAAACCAGACAAATATTACAACAACAACAACAACAACAAATTATAGGCCAATATCTTTGATGAATATAGACGCAAAAATTCTCAACAAAATATTAGCAAACAGAATAAAACTATTATACACCATGATCCACTGAGAATTATTCCTGGGAAGCAAGGTTGGTTCAATATCTGCAAATCAATTAACATAATACACCACATGAACAAAATGAAAAATTTAAAAATGTATGACTATATAGATAGATGCAGAAAAAAAGCACTTGACAAAATCCAGGGTTCATTTATGATAAAAACTTTTAGCAAAGTGGGAATAGAAGGAATATGCCTCAACCTAATAAAGGTCATACATGAAAACCCACAGCTAACATACTCAACTGGGTAAAGCTAAAAGCATTTTCCTAATGATTAGGAACAAGACAAGGATGTCCACTTTTACCACTTTTATTCAACATGGTATTGGAAATCTTAGCCACAGCCATCAGAGAAGAAAACGAAATAAAATGTAAATTAGAAAGGAAGAACCAAAACTCTCATTATTTGCAGATATCATTATAGTACATAAAGAGAATCTTAAAAATTATACCCAAACTGTTAGAACTGCTAAGTGAATTCAGTAAAATAACAGGATACAATATTATTATCCAGAAATTGATTGCATTTCTATACACTAATAATGAGTTATCAGAAAGAGAAATTTTAAAAAAATTCTATTTACAATTACACCTAGGAATAAATTTAACAAAAAAGATAAAAGATTTATACTAGAAAAATTATGTCATTGAAAAAAGAAGTTGAAGAAAATATAAATAAATGAAAGCATATACTGTGTCCACGGATAGCAAAAATTAACCTTGTGAAAATGTCCATACCACCCAAAGCAATCTATAGATTTAATGCAATTCCTAGGCATTTTTCACAAAACTTAAATACATAATCTTAAAATATACATGGAACCATAAAACACTGAATCACCACAGAGATCTTGAGAAAGAAAAACAAAGTTTGAGATGTCACACTTCCTGATATCTAACTATACTAAAAGGCTATAGCAATCAAAACAGCATGGTACTGGTATTAAAACAGATACACAGATCAATGGAACAGAATAGAGAGCCTTGAAACAAACTCATGTCTATATGGTGATTTAATCTGTAACAAAAGAAGAAAGAACTTATAATGGGGTGAAGACAGTCTATTTAATATATGGTGTTGGGAAAACTAGACAGATATGTGCAAAAAAATGAAACTAGACCACATTCTTACACCATATACCAAAAGACTCTAAATAGACTAAAGACTTAAATCTATGATTCAAAATCATAAAACTTCTAGAAGAAAACATAGGCAGTAAGGTGTCTGACATTGCTCTTAGTAATATTTTTTTCTGATATGTCATCTTGGACAAGGGAAACAAAAAAAAAGATAAATTTGATTACATCGAACTAAAAAGATTTTGTACAGCTAAGGAAACTATCAACAAAGTGTAAAGATAATCTACTGAATGGGAGAATCTATTCACCTATGATATATTTGATGTAGGGTAAATACCCCAAATTTATAAATAATTCATGCAACTTAACACCAAAAAAGCTAAAGATTCAATCAAAAAAGAAGACATATCTGTTTGTCCAAACATACAGATGGCAATAGACATATGAAAAAGTACTCAACATCACTAATTATCAGAGAAATGCAAATTAAAACTAGAATGAGTGGCAGGAAGAAACTTAACTTTGGATATTGCATACACAGTGCAATATACATATGACATATTATTGACTTGTACTCTTGAAAGCTATATAATTTTTTAACCAATGTCACCCCAATAAATTTAATTTAATTTAAAAATACAATGAAATATCATATCATATCTGTTAAAATGGCCATCACTGATTAACAAAAAAGTGTTGGCAAGGATGCGGAGAAAATAGAACCCTCATGCACTGTTGATGAGAATGTAAATTTGAGCAGCCGTTATGGAAAACAGTATGAAGGTTCCTCAAAAAAATTAAAATTAGAACTACCTATGACACAGCAATTCTTCTTCTGAGTATCTATCCAAAGAATTCTAAAACATGAATATCAAATAATATATATACTCCTATGTATACAGCAACATCATGCACAATAGCTAAGATATGAAAACAATCTAAGTGTCCATCAATAGGCAATTGGATAAAGATGTATGTGATATATATATAAAGGAATATAACTCAACAGTAAAAAAGAATAAAAAATCTCCATTATTTGCAAGAAAATGGATTGACCTGAAAGTTTTTAGGCTAAGTAAAATAACTTATACAGAGAAGGACAAATATATATTATCTCACATACATGTGAAATCTAAAGAATAAAATAAATGAACAAACAGAAACGAACTCATAGATTCAGGGAACAAACTGATATAAGGGGGTTTGGGGCCTGGGTGAAATAGGTGAAGGGATTAAGAAGTACAAATTGGTAGTTACAAAATAGTCATGGGGTTGTAAAGTACAGCATAAGAATAATACACCATAGTCAATAATACTGTTTATTATTGTATGGTGTCAGATGGGGGCTGGATTTATCAGGGTGATCACTTCATAAACTATGTAGATGTCTGGTCATTGGGTTGTATATCTGAAACTAATATAGTATTGAATATCAACTGTAACTGAAAAAAATATTAAAAATAAATAAAATTCTGACACATGAACAACATGAATAAACTTTAATAACATTATATCAGGTGAAATATGCCAGGAAGAAAATAACAAACACTGTATGATTATGTGAGGTATCCAAAATAGTCAAATTTATAGGACAAAAGAATAGAATAGTAATTACCAGGGGCTAGGGATACATGTTAATGGGGAGTTATTATTTAATGGGTACAGAGTTTGGGGATGATAAAAAATTCTGGAGATGAATAGTGGTGATGGTTACATAGCAATGTGAATGTATTTAAATCTATTAAATCGTATACTTAAAACTGTTATAATGACATATATGTTATATATTTTATTCAAATAAAATAAAATTTTTAAATATTTAATAAGGTTTGAGAAAATTACCTTACGGTCCAACAATTTCACTGCTTGTTATATACCCAAAAGAACTGAAGCAGAAATTTAAACAGATACTTGTATACTAATGCTTATAGGAGCATTATTCACAATAACAAAAGATAAAAATAACGTGTTCATCAATTATTGAATTCATAAACCAAATAGATAGCTGCTACAGTATGGGCAAATGTCAGAAATATTGTGATAAGTAAAATATCAGACACAAAAAGCCAAGTGTTGTATGACTTCACTGATATACATATATAATAGACATATTTATAAAGAAAGAAAGAAATTGACAGAAACTTGGCAGAAGGGAGGAATAAGCAACAACAGTTTAATGGGTATAGTTTCACTTTAGAAATAATGGAAAGCTGGTAATACCGTTAATGATTGCACAGCATTGTAAATATAGTTAATGCCATTGAATTACACACTTAAACATGATTAACAAGGTAAACTTTATATGTTTCATTACAATAAGATAAATAAAATAAAGTCTATCACATTTTTATCTTCTGTCTTCTTAACACTTGAACATCCCGTCCTGGACCTCAGCAACACTAAGAAGACATATTAAAGTAAACATTTATTTCCTGAAATCTCAGAGAAATAAATCACCTACATATCTTTGATAAAATACAATAATAAATGTGGCACTTTATGTTCAATACCCACATAATCTTATAAGCCACTTCTGTTTTTTTGTTTTTCAAGACAAAACTAATTTATATATCCTTGCATATTTTCACATAATGGTATAAACCCAGGAACCACAGTTCAATAACTTTTAAAAACTTAAATGTTAAAAAAATCCTTTACTTCCCTTTTCCATGTCATGAAGTATATTCATAGGCAGCCTCAAATGCATCAAGAAAAGACTTCTTTTCCAGGAAGTGAGAGAAAAGCACTTGTCAGTGCCTTGCTTTACAAGTATACTTGCTAAATTTTAGTTAGATGAAACAAGATTACTGCCAAATATGAGCAAAACATGCTGAGAAGCCCTACTTATGACTGGCTCTTACTTTTGATCCAAAAAGAGAATGTTGTAGTCTAAACTTTGTTCCAGAGTGATTTTCAAAATCCTTCTTTATTATTTAAACCAGGGCCCAGGCCCACTGATTTTGGCTGTGGGAGGAGCCAAGTCTTAGGTATATGCTTACTTTCTACCTTGTGTAATAGCACATAATCAGTGAAGAAGCTACGCCCATGTTAGTGATATTTGAGATTCAAGAGTTTTCAATTCAAGCGTTGAATTTCAGTTTTCTTTCTTGCCATGCTGTCAATTCATACTGCAATAAGCCAACCAGCTGAAACAGTCTGAAAGCCAGCTATAGTTCAGCTAGTTTTCAAATCCTCATTTAACACAGCACTTATATGGGGTAGCTTCAGCTGGCCCCTCTTGGCGATGTCCTGAGACTATAAAATTCTTTGCAGCTTCAACTTTCCCCAAGCGTTTTAAAACACTGCTGCTTGCTTCAGGCCTTGTGTAATTCTGTGTTATCGGCAACACAGGCACTTTTTGCTCTTGTGATCAAATCATCAGTCTCTTTCACAGTCACCCCAGGAACTCTGTAAGAATGAAGGCCATTACCCCCGGCCTCGTTTTGTGAGTGACTCAAGGCCTCCTTAGGTAGCCATCGGGAGTCCACACTGCACTCCCCTCTCTATCATGGGCAGCCACTGTCAGGTCCTCTCTTCCAAGCCTTTGATAAACAACAATTCACCCCAAGTATCCATTGGAAAGCTGATGGATATTATTACCCCAGTGGGAAAATAAACAGTGACACAGTCAGTGCTGGCCAGAAGCAGAAGAGGTCCAGGACTGGTTCACCTCAACGTGCCCACTGCACGGTATGCAGCAAGTGAGCTCAAAGGTCAACTTCACATTCACTTTCCTTTTTGCAAGAGCTAATCACATACACATGCACCCTCCCTTGCTGAAAACTCCAAACCTAATTGCTACCTTGTCAGAACCCTAACTTGAATAGAGAAATGTGGGTTTGGAGACAGAGGGAAATTTTGGATAAAGCATACATCTTTTTCAGGTTTAAAGTGAAGGCATCTTGGGCTGGTCTCTTTGGTTAAGGTCAATAGCTCTGCCAAAATGGTCCTTGAGGGGTCATTTCCTTCCAGTACAGCCCTGGGAAGCTCCGTCAGCTCTACATCTGATCAATTTTCCTTTTGGATCCTTCAGTCCCAGATAGGGAGCTGCTCTGTGCTTCTCAAGCTCACCTCAGACAACACATGGTCAGTATCAGTCCTCAGAACTGAGGGTCCTTTGATAATAAAGAAAATCTTACCTGACTGCACATTGGCACAGCTGTTTGGGAAGGCAGTCTGACAATGTGCCTCAAAAACCTTAAAGGTATTTTCACCTTTTGATCTTGAAAATTTTAATTCGGGAATTATAAGTATGGTCAATATTCAGGGATACGGTGTAACATCTATAAATGGAGATGTTGATTGCAGTGTTGCTTATTTGTGAAGAAAATTTGTAGACCTCTTAAGTGTTCAACAATTGACATACAAAATATATGCTATGATCTTATAATGAAAAAAATCTTTAATCGGATTGTGAGATAATGGGAAAATGTGTCTAAAATACTGCATACTATAAAAAAGATAGACTATTAAACTGAATATCCAGAATGACACATGATTTGTGAAAAGAGAATATAGAGAGAAGTAGAGGAAAAGAATACAGGAAAGAAATACACCAAAATATTATTAGCAAATGTGGCTGAGGATGGAGTTTATAATGATTTTTAAAAATCACAGTGCTTTTCCATATCATTAAAAATTCCTACAGTTATTAAGCATTGTTTTATAATTTAAAAATTCATTTAGAAAAATAATTTTATTTTACTTTCAAAGTTGTTACTATTAAATTTAATAGTAAATTAATTAAATAAAAATAAGAAAAAGACAGTGTGTTATGAATCTGGTTGATACGTTAGGAGTTAGTAGGCCAGTCCTTAGTTTCCTTGTCTATTCTAAAAGGGTCATCATGATTACATATAACATACGTCATGGAAAAGCCCCCACTTTCACAGGAAGATATGATAAATGAAAGCTTGCACAGGAGAAGGAGGCAGCTGTTGTTGCATGCTAATTGAGGGACAATTTGCTGTGACCATCCTCCCAAATGACTGAGAGAAGGTAGGAATCCTGAGCTGACCAGCAAAGGAGACAGACATGAGGCCAGGTGGCTGGTGTGGCTGAAACATTCTTCTGTTTTTTTAAGTTAACCGAGGAGACCAGAAAGCCTTTGTCAACCACAGACTCCTCAGAGCACGCTGATGGAAACTCTGAGCAGAGTACCAAGAAGGGCCCTAGATGCTTGTTTTTAACAGCTCTGGATGTTTCCATTGTCAGTCGTTAGGGGATCTGCTGAGCTAACTTGTAATGTCTGATATGAACTTCGCATGAGACCACATTCTCCTCCACACTCTCCAACTAGTCTTTGGGCGGGGGGGAGCGGGGCGGTACTAGACTCAGTAGGAGAGGCTATAAGCCTTCTAGCCTCACAAACCAACCTGCCCATACCAATCCCATGTGCTCCATCTTCAAGAACCATCTTGCTATCAGTAGTCATGTTCCCCTGTCTCAGCCTGGTGGACTTGGATGTCCCCTTGCCAAACTACACTACTTTTAGCTCCTGTGATGTCCTATGTCCTCCCATAGCCTAGATGGAATGGCTAAACCAGATCTACACAGCCTCCTCTCTATTGTCTTACAGTATCTGCATACTAATGGAGAGATTTATAGATGTAAAGTATTCATAATTATGTTAAAATATAAAGTACAAATTCATCTTTCTCCTAGCATGGAAATAGCACAAAGACAAGGAAAACTGTGCTGTATTGTACAATCTTTCTCATGAGCCACATGAAACAGGAAGCTTCTGGGGGTTTCTTGCAAGCATGTGATAGATGGTTATGGTTTTGGTACAACAGGTATATTTTGCAGCCAGAAACACTCACACAAAACACCCTTTGTGGCTTCTGTCCAACCCTAGTGTTAGTTAGATATACTCTCTTTTATAAGTTGACAAAAGGCATTTGACTTCTCACATTTTATTTTTTCTCATTGCAGTGTCTGAAAGAACCAAGCAAATGATTACAAACTGGATCCAGCTGAGGAGAGGCCTGGGTGGAGGCCCTTCCTTGCTCATAGAGATTTCCTCACATGGAGCCATGTTCCCCTGGCAACAATCCCTCAAACTTCTAAAGAGATCACTTAAAGAAAGAAGACCCGGCTGAACTAACTGAGCTGAGTGAGTCCTTTTGAGAAATGAGGCTAAAAGAGGATAGCTTTTGGCTGCCTTCTTTTATGAATCTGGTCTCGATGCCAGTCATGTTATTTATCAGTACTGAGCAAGCCTGAAAGCAGAGCCTGAGAGGACCCTAACACCACGTCTAAGATGCTCGGACTCCCAGGAGCCACACTTTCAGATGCCAGTGGCATTGGGTCAAGCTTTTTCCCTTTCAAAGCAGATGAAGTCCATGATTTAGGATGCATGCTTACAGGCTTTGCAAGCACGTTACACTGTCATTAGGAAGAAAAAAAACAAACAATATTAAATTTTAAAAAGTTGTTTCTGTACCCTATGCTCATTTATCTAGCTACAACCATCATGTTAACTCAGTAATAGTTTTCTAAACTATTTTTTATTATCAAGTTAATCTCTTTTACCCTAAACTGTTGCTTAGATGAAATTGAAGAGAAAGGAATAAATAAAATGGGTTTGGGATTCATTGCCTTTTCCTCTATGTCCCACATAAATTTAAGCCCAAAAGAGAAAAAAAGACAAGACAAAGTCTTGAGTAAAACAAAGACTGTAAAAACCATCTCTGAAATAATTAAAAGCAGGAATAACCTAAGTAGCCATGTGCTCTGAGTGGGAGACTATGAGCAGAGGAATGAAACTGACTTAGAAACAAGCAAACCTTGGTCTTTGAGCACTTCCAGGCACTGTGTGGATTGTATTCTCTGCAAGCTGCATGCGTGTCCTGTGGTTTCTAGGAAAAGACTTGCTGTTGAGGAAAAAGACAGTGATTTGCGTGATCTTTCTCATGTTTTCTCCTCTTATCAGCTGTTAAGAACCTGTCATAGATAGTATACTAAAAGGGAATACGTCACCTGTCAAGCAATATTTTACATACAGACTTGTTCAGAAAACTCTAATTAGCATTAACATGCTGATTGATATTAAGATATTTTCTGATATAAAATAGAGGCACTATTCACCTGTGCTATCAAAACAGAGCCATAATACTGAAACCAGATTCTAATAGGTTTTTTTCATTGTTTTTTTGTTCTTTGTGTTTTGCTTTTAGTATCTTTCAAGAGATAACAGTAGGCTTCCCCAGAACAACCCAGAGACCATCAGATCAAGCTGGATCAGACTGATCCCAAGGGCTTACTCTAGCACAGAAAGCTAAAAATAAACTCTAACTGATCCTCACAGGTAGCCAGAACCAAAATTCACCCCTAGCCCAATTTTGGGACAATATTTGGAAGGCAGAAGTGCCTAATAATTTTTCAGCTTGAAGGTGCACATACATCTTACCCAATCAGACCCACATTAGAATTCTTTTATGCTTTCTTTCAATTTTCCCATTTTCTTATCTTATCTTAGTTTTAAGATTGTTTAATCATGAGTCCTGAATTAGAATAAATAAATACGTATACTTTCTCTTTACCCTTATCTTTTAAAATTTACTCCAAGTCTTTATTTGGGGAGACTGATTTGAGCCTTGTCTCCAGTCTCCTAGTTTAGCTTCCTGACAAACAAGTCTTCTATGTGGATAAACTGTTGTCTCAAGCTTTTGCTTTTCTGTATGTCAATGTGCCCACTATTTCTCAGTTTGTTAACATTAAGATAGAGGTACTATCAGTACTATCATATTGATATTGAAAAAAGATACTGTAGAATGTCCAAGGCTATGTTCAACACACAAATGACAAACAATTAAATTAATATGCAACATCAACTATTACTGAATTAACAAACGGACTTGAATGCTGAGGAAATAATCAAATCTCAATCATAGATGTTCTGATTTCATTTATTCTGATGTGAGTAAGGGGGTCTTTATATATAGTCCTTCTAGAGTAGGTATAAATAGCTATTTTTCTTTAGTTAATCAGTAAATTCTGGTATTATAAGGTAATCTCTTTATGACTTTTAAATTGGTTAAAAATCACTACATAGAGAAACGATTAGTATAAATTGGTATAAATGGCATAAATTGGTATAAATAATCAAAGTCAAACTGTACTTGTGTTTTTGTGCTATTGAAAGAACTCTGGAGGTCTTAACTCATTATCTTTATTTTAAAAATAAAGAAATAGAAGATCAAGGCCACATACATACATTAGGGGTGAGCACTGACTGTCTTAAACTCTTAATCTGACAATTAACCAGATTAATGTTATTTTACAAAACTCTTTGAGCTATTAGCAATTATAAAGTTTTCTAACTAAGAAGAATATTTTGAGCTTAGTTTTCTCTTCTTGGGGAAGAATTAAAAGAGTGTCAAACTCAGCCTATTACTGGGCTTGAATAAATATATCTGACATTGCTCTGCATCTAGACACTTCCACCATAAATTCCAGTTTTTCTCCTTAAACTGTTCGGTAATAATCAAACAAGCTAGCTTTTCTTGAGGCTTACTATATGTCTCCACATATATTTCAATAAGTTTAGCTAATAGGCACTAATGCAGCTGTATATTTTTATTGATGCAGAGTTGTTCAATATTTGGGGTGGGAGCACATAATATCATCTAGAAAATGACAAAAATTGCATTGAAACATGTTTTAAAATTTTTCTTATGGAGTTTTTTTTTTAAGGTTATGTTTACATTAATTCAATGATTTTCTGCGGGGTTAAAAAGGAGGGAAGATTACTAACTGGGTTGCTTGATTTGTTATGTTTTATAAAATTGTTATTGTATTTAATTCAATCAACTGGGGCATTTCAAATGGTTTTATGTTAGGACATTTGCTATATGGGAGATTTTTAAGTTAAGCACTATAGACAATTAGGGTGAGATCATTCTTTGCTGAAGGAACTGCCTGATACACTGCAAAGTGTCTAGTAGCATCCCTATGATCTACCCTCCTGATGCTAGTATCAAATTATTCTATTTCCCGCAGTTGTGACAACCATATTCTTTGCCCCCAGTTGGATTAAGGAAATATTTGGAGTGTTCCAGGCTTTTCAGCAGTAACAGCAGCATGCACCATTGGGAATCTAAGAAGAACTGACTTCTTTGGGTATTTTTTGCTTGGTTGCTTTATGCTCCAATGACATATGAAAGAAATCCTAAATAATGACCCCTGCATCATGCCATCAGTAATCTTCCATTCAATTTTCCCTAAGAGAACACAAATGCATACTAACATTTGAGGAGTCTTTGATTAGAATGCTTATTCATATCAACTTGCTTTATATCAAATTAAGAAAAACATTTTCTTTCACCATTGGCAAAATTCTGCTCTTTGTTACAAGATGTGGGAATGTATATGGTTTTTTTAAACTCCTGACTCTGCTGGTTCCTGAACCAGCAAGTTCTAACTCTGAAATGCAGTGTTTCTATGTACAGAGCACTCTGCAGCAGACAGTTGCCAATATTGGGTCATGCTATTTTTGCATTCTTTGAAATAATGATGTTCATAAAAATTCTCATCTTCTCTCTGCTCTTCAGTTTTTCTTTCCTGAAATGGAATCTATATGAGTGTTGTGTTTATGTGGATGCCAGGACAATGGAATGTGGGCTCATAATGCACTCCCCTAAGCCAGTGAGAGAATGATAACTGGTACAGAGAAATCCCTCTGTGTCAAAAACTTCGTGCTCATGTGGTCTCTTCTCAGAATCTTAGATACCTGATAAACATAACTTTCTTGTTCGCAGAATATCAGGATATCATTTCAAATAGCAGGGTCTACAGCCACAGTATATATCCAAACTATAGAGACACCCTATCTATAAAATTTAATAGTTTTAAGCTCTTGATGCTATTTGCTCATCACAGATCTCCTTGTGCAAGGTCTGTGCACAAGAGTCTGTGGCCAGGCTTTCTGAAAGTGACTTCCTGCTGTGTTCGAAAATATTTCAGGTGGAGATCTATTTCTAAATTCTTGTCCTTTTTTCTCTGTTCCTCTGACACCTTCCCCCACAACTTCTCACATTTTCACTCCTCTTGTGATTAAATTCAGTTGTTTTAAATTAAATACTAATATGTGTTCCTTATACTCCCCACCATCTTTAGTTTCTTAGTCATTCTTAGTCAGTTGTTTTAAATTAAATACTAATATGTGTTCCTTATACTCCCCACCATCTTTAGTTTCTTAGTCATTCTTCATCAATGACTTATACAAATGTTATTTAAAAACTGCAACTTCAGAAAGAGATTAAAAAAACATTTTCCCCTTCCCTCAGTAAAGCTAAACAATCCAGATAACTTCTGGGTCAAAAAGGATAACATTATTTATATAAAAGATTTCTCAGTAGAAAATATTTTATAATTCTACCACCCTCCACAATTAGCTTTCAACCCAAAGCATCTTCTTCCAGGTTCAAAATTCTATTGTGTTCTGACAAAGGAAAGAAAGAAATAGAGAAGGAGATATGTTTCTGAAATGAAGACTTTAATTTTAAATAAATGAGATTTTATAATGTATTAATGCTGTCACACAAAAAAGATATAATGATGCATTATTCTTAAATATACTTTCTTTTCTGTAAGAATTTCCTTCAAAATCTAATTAAATCTACTTAAATATAATTTTTTTTCCAATTTAATTTTATATTCCATTTTAGTCCATTTTAGTTCTTTGTTAAGTATTGGCTCCTCATTGCTCAGACCTATGACAGGCAGCCATGTATGCATTCCTGGAACAGCATGCACACAGGAGTCAGGGTGGGCAATAAAAGTCCTTTCTTGCAGTATCAAGTATCTTATGGTTGGCAATTTCTGCTGCTGATCATAGGTCCAAACACAAATGTGGGTAGCCATTGTTGGAACTCCTGACTTCCACTATTGCACCCAATTACCTGAAACTGAATCAACTGTCAGAGAATATGAATGATTAGTGTCCACCTTTTTATCCTCTATTTTTTCATTTTTCCCCCATTTACCATTCCTGAGACATTTAAGCACTAGAACACTCAAAAATAACTGCAAATACAAAAGAATTTAGAAAATAACATACATGCTTAAAGTGAGAAACATGCCCCCAAAAGACTGAAAAGACTTTAAGTTTACACATCAGCCTGAACTTAAAATTTATGTACTGAGTTGTTACTTTTTGTGTGGTACATCAGAAATACCCTGTCTGGAAAAAGAAATTAATCAATGTATCAGAGACTCCAGAAGAAGAATTTGAGTATTGCAACCTGGATATGAGGTGTTCTTAACAGAAAGTCTTATACCTATCTAAAAAATGCAGAATCCTTTTGGCACATTTATTGGCAGTTGCTCCAAAAATGGATCTTGTAATCTACATTAGTTTCCACAATACATCCAATCCCAAATTGTAATATTGTTCCTCTATTTAAAATTATTTAAAAGTAAAATAAAACAGCATTAAAAAAGAAAAGTAAAACAGCATTGAAATCTAATAATTCCTATGAACTATGTGAAAGATTTATTAAGAATATGCTAACACTGAATTTATTTCATAAAATAAAGATAGCAACATTTGTAGTATAGTATTTTTGCTATCCAACTGAACTTGCTTACTTAACCAGTTATTGGCATTGGCACAAGTAGAATTCAGTTTTCTCAGCAAAGCGCTGTATTACATTTTTAATAGCCACTTTAAAAGAAATTTTTTAATTCCTCATTGTGAAATGGCTAACTTTCAATTAGAATTAAATGTTTAAAATTGTTTTATGTAAAATAAGGACAAATCACTTCATACACTGCTGTTGAGACTGCAAATTGCTACAGCCACTATGGAAAACAGTATGGAGGTCTCTCAAAAAAACTAACAATTGAGCTACCATATGATCTAGCAATTCCCTACTGGGTATTTACCCCAAAGATTTGAAAATGTATTTGCAGACCAATGTTGATAGCAGCACTATTGGCCAGCGCAGTGGCCAGGACATGGAAGCAACCGAAGTGCCCTACAATAGATGATTGGCTAAAGAAGCTGAGGCACATATATACAATGGAATATAACTCAGCCGTAAGAAGAGATGAAATACTGCCATTTGCAACAACCTAAATGGAACTCGATATACTATGCTAAGTGAAATAAGCCAGACTGAAAAAGTTGAAAATCACATGATATCACTTATATGTGGAATGTAAACCTAAAAACAACAAATGAACAGGACAAACAGAGACTCATAGACACAGACAATGGACTAGTGGTTACCAGAGGGTAAGGGGGTAGGGGAAGAGAGAAGAGGAAAACAGGGTAAAGGGGGTCAAATATAGGAGGATTGGGGGAGAGTGAAGTGGGTAAAGGGCATCGAATATATGGTAGCTGAAGGAAACTGGACTCTGGGTGGCAATCACAAAATAGAATATATAGATGTCAAATTAAAATTGTTACCTGAAAATTATATAATTGTACTAATCAATGTTACCCCAATAAAATTCATAAAAAATAAAAATGAAAAATAATGACCATCAATGAATGGTTTTAGCGTAAATAGATTATATAAATTTAGCATGCGTGCTGTCAATGACATTTCTGGTGAATTTAATAACATAAATGGATCGGCTTGTTTCCGGGTTTTTATTGTCCTTGATAATTCTCAATTTGAAATGCTGCCGATGATAGGTAAAAATGATGCCTTTGGTTTTGATTATTTAATGTGTACGAAGAGGAAGAAATAAGGATTTGTTCGTTTTTTGTTTTTATAAATAATAGTCTTAACATGATCCTTAATGGATCCAATGGATTTCAAAAAGGGTGCAAATATGAACCAAAACAATTTAACAATGTTAGTTTGTCCAGTATCTCATTTAAACCTTACAATGCAAATGTCCACGAAGTAAATCTTTTCCCCCTAAGACTGACTTCTGGAAATGCCCTTTGAGAAGTCTGCTGGGAAATGATGGTGGGGGGAGAAGTTGAAAATTGTTGGGTATTAAACTGGTTGACTTCATTTCCTTTTCTCATCAGTTATTTTGAGAAATGCACAGGAAACGGTTTACCTGTGGTTTAGTAATCAACCAGACCATCGGCTAGAAACCTCTACCTGCAATTGCAAGAGGCTGCAAAACCTGAAGTGCTACAGCCTGATAGAGAAAAGAGGAGCATTGATCTGGGAGCTTTCTCAAGACGTATCAGGGCCCCGGAGCCCTGTATTTTCTTTTCCTGCCTGCAAGGAAGGGTGTCAGCAAAATGAAAATGCCCAAGGCACAAAGATAAACCAATCACTCACTCAGGAGGTTTAGGTTTTTGCTGTGCACATTATCAAATACGGAACAATAAAACAGGATTTTAAGAAATTAACACAATTCCCGTACTAAGTGGGATAATTTGTGAGATCAAGTAATGGCAGAGAAATCCTGTTTCCCCTTGCGGAGGCAAATAAATAAAACTGGAAGTAATTGAGGCTGCTTAATACTCTTGCCTGAATCAGAGTTACTTTGTATACTTAACTGCTGCTCATGGGGAGAGGGTAGCAGGGGTGGGGGTATGTGGAAGGTAGGAGAAACTACATTTTAAAATTAGCTATGGGGAGAAAATTTGTTTTTCTGTCCTCAGGAAGAGGGAGAGAATTTTCCCAGAAGGGCTGTGGGTATTTATGAATCAGTCTGCGAATGTATATTGGAGAGGACCGTTATTTTCCCCCCAAACACAGAGGGGACTTGAGGTTCACCATTAAAAGAGGGAATTAGTCCAGTTGAAGAGGCCTCTGGTCCCCACATCATTGACCCCTTGCCTTCCCACAGGAGAAAACAGGCCAAGGGAGCTTGTGGTAGCATCCTAGCATCGGAAGGCCACACAGTTCTGTCTGTGACATTTGCATTTTTTAAATTGATCAGACTAGACAAAGCAAAATGAAGGCAACACCAAAGGCTCTTAGGACAGACTCATTCATTTCTTAATCTCACAGATTCCTCAACCATCACAACCACATTTTCAGTCTTTGAAAAGATGGGATTTTAAAGCTACTTTAGTCTAACAGGAGGCCAACACAGCTCTTGGGCTGTGTGTCTAAGGATTTAGTGACTGTGGGTAGTGAGTTAGGGGAGGTGTTGCAACGTCATTCAAATTCATAACAAATGTTCATTCTCTCCCTTGTCCAGAGCCTCCTCAATCCCTGATAGTCATTGAATTCTCCTCACACCTGGAAGTTAGATATTGTCTCATTTAACTGCATGAGGAAGATCTGTTTATTTCCCCCCAGAGAAGCATCTAACACACCAAGACACAAAAATAAAATAATTTTCTATCTTTTCTAAATGTGTGGGGCCAACGTCATACTTCAGAAAGAGCAGCACATTTTGGAAACAGTAATAGCCCCCAAATAAAACATGTTTTTTGTTGTTTGTTTTGTTTCCCATTTGGCTTTATTCCTGTGTTTGTTTCTACTCAGGTAGACCTATGTCTCTTGGTCTTAGTAGAGTGGCCTTATATAGTAGATGTCCGGTGGGGCCCAGTGGTGCAGTCTCCCTGGTCACCTGAGCTGGGTGCCCCAGGGGTGTCTCTAAAGTGGGTTGTGTGTGCCCACCTGTTGTAGTTGAGCCTTGGTTGCTGTTGGTCCATCAGTGGGAGGGATTGAGTCTCAGGCTGCATGGTTGTGAGGACTGGTTGTGACCACAGCGGAGCTGCTGTTGTGCAGGGGCTGACCTTGTGGAGCAGAATTCACTTTAGCAGGGCTCTGGTGCCCACTGAGTCTGCCTTTTGGGTGTGTCATTTGTGGAGGTGGTTGGGTGGTGCTCTGGTGTGGTCTAAAGCTGGCCACAGGGTGTGTTGGTTCTGGGACCTCTTAGAGGGGCTCCACCACAAGCCAAGTTCAACTGCTGCCTAGACTCCACCTGGGGCCACTGGGCATGAGCAACAAAGTGATCCACAGATAGTTGCTGCTTGTGCTGGGCTTGGAGATGCCTAGGAGAGGCTAAGCCATGAACCAAGGCCGGTAGCTGCTGGTGCCAGGCTTGGGGCTGCTTAGTAAGAGATACAGGGCACACTGAGGCTTGTTTGGGTTCGTGAACCTTTGAGAAATTTTGAGAAAGCCCACAGCATGAGCCAAGACAGGCCCGCTGTATGGAAAAGCCGCTGGAAGCAGCCTGGGTGGGCCCACAAGTTGGGTGTGGTGGGGTCTCAGGGAATCACCAGGGTGGGGCAACCAGTGTTAGCTAGGTTGATGGAGACAGCCACGGCGCCTGCCTGGGTGTGCAGGCTGGGTGGTGGGAGGGCTCAACGAAGGAACAATGGCTTCTGCCAGGGCTTCTATTTGGGAGAAAGCTTCCCCTCCAGCCTTCGCCCTGAATACAGACAATTCAGTTTCTCCCTGTGTGTCTCAGTCATCTTTCAAGCTGCTGCCCCATTGCCGAAGCTCAGCGCCAGTGAGTCCATCAGTGGGTAAATCCCTACGAGGACCCTTTAACAGAAACAAACGCTTGCGATTCCCCCTTGCACTTCTCCGCCCCTCCTACCAGTCTCGAGTTGGCCTCTTCTCTATGTCCTTAGTTGTAGGACTTCTGTTCAGCTAGGCTTCAGGTGATTCTCAATGATGTGATTTTTGTAATTTTGATGTGATCATGGGAAGAGGTGAGCACAACATTTACCTACTCTGCTATCTTGACCAGAATCCAAAGAACAGTATCAACAGAGTACAAATGCGACCTATGAATTATGAGAAAATATGTGCAAATCATGTATCTCATAAGAGGATAGGACTCAAAAGATATGAAAAACTTCTATAACTTGTTACAACAAAAACAAACGAGACCATCCTTGAAGATTTGTTGAGCAGACAAACCCAGTTTGCTCATATAAGCAAAGCTTAACTGAAAGCTTATTTTGCAAGGCTAACTTGACCTGGGTCATTTCTTGCTCATGCTTTGGAAATCATAATCAAAACTTAAACTGTCTCCCAAAATTGATGTGAGGTAATTACTAGCCAAATCCCTATCACTTAAAGAAAATTCTGTGCTGTTCTAGGTAGCCTGACCAAATCTCATGCTGAACCACTGCTATGTGAATTATCCATTTGCTCAGCATCTGTCTCCACGTGGTTTACACTACCTGTCCATTAATCATTTAGGAGCTATCTCAGTTATCAGATTGGCAATTGCGTTATCAGAGTGCTTTGTGTTCAAGTAACACTTATTTTACTTGACAATGGCCCTGTAGTTCAAGAGTAGTGATGCTGGTAATTCAGATGTGTCAAAGAGAAGATATAAAGTGCTTCTTTTAAGTGGACAGGTGAGTATGGTACAATAAGATATTTTAGGAGAGAGGGAGACCACATTTGCATAACTTTAATTACAGAATATGATTATAATTGTTCTTTTTTATTAGTAGTTATTGTTGTCAACCTGTTACTGTGCCTAATTTAAAAATTAGACTTTATATAGGTCTATATAGATAGGGAAAAATTAATATATATATATAGGGTTTGGTACTCTCCATAGTTTCAGGCATCTACTGAGGGTCTTGAAATATGTCCCCTGTGGATGAGAGGGGAACTACTATGTTTATTAATTTCTGACAAACTCCAGAAGAAAAAAAAATTTGATTAAAAAATGGGCAAAGGACTTGAGCAGACATTGCTCCAAAGAAGACGTTCAAATGCCCAATAATCACATGAAAAGATGTTCAATATCATTAGTTACTAAGGAAATGCAAATCAAAACTACAAGAGATATTGCTTGACATTTATTAGGATGGCTAGTATAAGAAAAAAATAAACAGAACAAAACAGAACAGAAAAATAACAAGCATTAGTGAATATGTAAACTTGGAATTCTC
Organism: Pteropus alecto; assembly: GCF_000325575.1. NCBI lineage: Eukaryota > Metazoa > Chordata > Mammalia > Chiroptera > Pteropodidae > Pteropus > Pteropus alecto. Next base: position 8,329,143 of record NW_006435837.1, read on the forward strand.
ATACACCTCTCGAGGAAATGTGTAGCGACTGTGGACTTGGTGGTTCCTCAGAATGTAAAATTTAGAATTGCCATATGATCCAACAATTCCACTTTTGTCTATATATCCCAGGTAATTGAAACCAGGGACAAAAAAAGACATTTTTCTATCTACCCATGTTCATAGCAGCATTAGTCACCATAGTGAAAAGATGGAAACAACCGCCAAGTGTCCATCTGCAAATGAATGAATAAACAAAATGTAGTCTATCCATACAATGGAATATTATTCAGTCTTAAAAATGAAGGAATTCTGATACTGCAACTATGGCTACAACATAGATGAATCTGGAAATCATTATGCAGAGTGAAATGAGCCAGTCACAAAAGGACAGTTATTGTGTGATTCCACATATGAGAGATACTTAGTCAAATTCACAGAAACAGACAATAGAATGCTGATTGCCAAGGCCTAGAAAAAAGGGAGAACGGGGAGTTATTGTATCACTAGAAAGTTTCGGTTTGGGAAGGAGAAAAAGACCTGTCGATGGATGGTGGTATGGTTGCACAACAATGTGAATTTACTTACCGTCACTGAACTGTACACTTGAAATGGTTAAAAAAGTAAATATCATGATATATATACCCTATCACGATAAAAATAATATTAGCTATTATGAGAAAATATAATAAGGGGGGGGGTCTAATTAAGATAGGAAGTGGGGCAGGGAAGACTTCTTTTCTCTAAGGACATAGTACTTCAGTTAAAACCTGATGGTAAAGTACGAGTTTGATAAATTAAGTGTGTGTAAAATCTTCTTTATATAGAGAACACAGCACAGCCCTGAGCACAAAAGAAGGGTGGTGTGTCAGCACTGAAACCAGACCACTTCTTCCTGACAGCAATGAGCAAGGAATAAAGCAGAAGATGAAAGCTCACAAGTAAATTAGAACAAATAAAATAAGAATTTGTAGTTTCCCATTTACAATGGGAAGATGGGAAACCATTGAAGGTCTTAGGTGGGAAAATAACTTGTTATTAGGGAATTGCATCTCAAAACAATGAGATACTACTACTGCATACCTATTAGACTGGCCAAAAATCCAAACATTGACAAAGGGAATGCTGGCAAGGATGTGGAACAACAGGAATTCTTATTCACTGCTGGTGGCAATGCAAACTGGCACAGCTACTTTGAAAGACACTTTGGTGGTGTCTGATAAAGCTAGACACAACTTCACTACAGGATTCAGCAATTGCTCTCCTTGGCGTTGACCTAAATGAGCCGAAAACTTACGTCCACACAAAAACCTGGACACAGATGTTTATACAGCTTTATTCATTATTGCCAAAACTTAGAAGCAAGCAAAATGTTCTTTAGTAGGTGAGTGGATAAATAAACAGTGGTTTATTCCATTCTAGACAATGGAATTTTATTTAGTCCTAAAAGTAAATGAGCCATAAAAGGACACGGAGGAAACTTTTAATGCGCATTACTAAGTGAAAGAAGCCAATCTGAAAAGGCTACGTGCTGTATGATCCCAACTATGTGACATTTTGGAAAAGGAAAGCCTGCAAACACAATAAAAATCTCAGTGGTTGCCAGAAGTTAGGGGTCAGGGAGGCATGAATGGGTGGGGCACAGAAATATTTTAGGGCAGTGAAACTCTTCTCTACGATACCACAAGGAGGATATATGACATTAGGCATGTGTACAAACATGTGGACTGAGCAGATACCAGAGTGAACCCTAATGTAAACTATGGGCTTTTGATGATGTGTCCGTGTTGGCTCATCAACTGTAACAAATGTACCACGCTGGTGAGGACTGTTGAGAGGGGGAGTTGTTTCCATTTGAAGGGTGGGGTTGGAGGGATGGTAGTGAGAACTTTATGCATATTCTGCTCGGTTTTGCTGTGAACATGAAACTGCTCTAAAAAATAAAGTTTATTAATTAAACAATAATAACTGTCTTCCAAAAAGATTTTTAAGATCTCATGATTAAAGTTTGTTATTGAAATAATTAACCTACAGCTCACACTTTCTAAAGTCATTGCTGAAAGAATTGCTAAGAATATCAGAGTAAAAAGTTCCCATCCTCCCTCTAGTCCTAAACTAACACACTCCCCTGCTCCCTTGTCTGTCACCCTTGTCCTTCAATTGGCTGAGGCAGTGGAAACAGAAATCAAGTTTCTCAAGAAGTTCAAACTGTCCAGGCAGATGCCAGATTATGCCAGAGTGAGTGTCCAAGGGAGGCAAAGAGTGTCCTCTTCCTCTAGTTACAGAAACTCTCTCTTTATATTCCTTCCATAACCTACCTAAGCTTAAAAAAAAAAAAAATCTTGTGCCTGACAAAGGTGTCAAACATTCTTTGTCTGTGGATTTGGGGCCCTTTTTATCTGTTTTTGAGCAAGACATTTTGGCTTGGGCGAACTTTCCATTCACTGAGCCTTGTCATCTCTCCTCCCCCAAACCAAATAAATGAACACATGGAATGAGTAAAGCACCCACATTCCTGGATTCAGGTATCTGGAACGGAAATGCAACATTTACCAACATAAAGTGATGAGCTTTGAGTTTTTGTAGCATGTTCTGCCCATTTAACATTCTCTGGCTCGATTCCTACAGTTGGGGGAGGAGACTATGGCAGCCACTCTCTCTCTCCTTTCTCTTCCAGCTGGACACAAAAGCATTACACCTGAGGGAGGTTCCAATGGAAAGAGCACCTCACTCTCCCACTCATGGCCTTTGTGGCAACTTGGTTTTCTTTCTTTTCCTTTCCATTCCTTTCCTTTTTTTGTATAGTGCAGTGTTTTTCTAACTTATTATTTTATTAAGATTGTTGGTTTACAATCTTATACTGGTTATATCAGTTTCAGGTGTGCAATATAGTGATTTGACATTTTTATGGCTTACAATGTGATCACCCTACTAATTCTGGCAATCATCTGACACCATGCACACTTACCACAGTATTATTGACTACATTCCCCTTCCCCTTCTCACCCATACCCACCCCCTCCCTTCTGGTAACCATCCCTTTGGTCTCACTTCTATGAGTCTGTTTTTGTTTTGTTTTCTTTTCTTTTCTTTTTATTATTAACTTTATTGAGATGACATTGGTTAATAATATTATATAGGTTTCAAGTGTACAATTCGATAATACATTGTGCAATTTGTGGAGTAGAGCAGAACGTGAACTGCATCTTTAGGATGCCATCTGATGGTCACTTACCTGGTTCTATTATTCTGACACTGCATGTGTCAGTATCTAACATGCTTTTTATTGTGTTTATTGCTTGTCCTCTCTCATTAAAAGACCATAAAGCCAGGATTCAAGCCTCTTTTCTCTACTACTGTATCCCCAGTGCCCAGAATAGTACCTAGGACCTAGTAAGAGTGCAATCTGTATTTGCTGAATTGTCAGATAAGGGAAAGAATGAAGGAATGACCATTTCTAGAATCCTCTTGGGAGGTTTTTGAACCAACTCCTTAAATAAATCAATATAAATACTTTTGAAGTCTATCGTGTGACTTGAACAAAAACAACAGCAGCAACAAGAACAACAACAAAACGGGATAAAGAAAGAAAAAACATGTGTGAACCGACAAGGAATTTTAATATTAGAGAGACGCAAAAGCTGATTAGAATGTAAGAACTTGAAATCACTATGACACGTGTTTGATTTTCTGTAAGAAAGATGCAGAAATTAGTTTTATCTGAGCACCGCAATATAAGTGGTATGGAATACTTCTCAGCAAGATGAAAAAATTATATATTGACACTTACAACAACATGGACAACTTCTAAAATAATTATACTGAGTGAAAGAGGTTAGATTAAAAAGAGATTCTACTGTAAGATTTTATTTATATAAAATTGTGCATGAAGGAGAATCTACAGTATCAGAAAGCAGATTAGTAGTTACATGGGTACCGACTGGCAAGGGGTAAGGAGCATAAAGAGGCACGAGGAAACTTTTAGGGCAGATGGATGTGCCCATAACGTTGATTTGTGGTGATGATTTCACAAGAGTGTACCTAAGTCAAAATTTAACACATTATGTGTCTTAAAGATGTACAGTCTTCTGTACATAAAATGTGCCTCAGTAAAGCTATAAAATGCAAAAAGATTAAATTGTAATACCCAGTCAGGAACTACGCTGCACAACAGGAGTCAAACTAACATTTCGGTTATCATTTGCCTTTTCTTTATTGCACTGGTACGTCAACAGTCAATCAAGTAGGCACTCGATGAATAGGTGTTATGAAGTACATTTATTTATGTCATGATTCCCTAAAGTATTATTTCAAAAGCTGAGTTACCATAACTATGATACACAGAACTTCTGCTGTCATAACCTCCTTCTCCATGTTCTACAGAATTCCCTGGGTTTGAGTCCTGGACTTGTAATCTTCCTTCTAGATTTCTGAATGCTAGTGACTCGCAGAGTCTCGGATTATCTAATAAAATGAGACTGATAATACTACCATATGTATTATCGAAACACAGAATTTTACTGATACCAACCATGTTTTATTAAAACATCAACAATGAATTGTGCCCAACAATGAGCAAAGGCCGAGTAATATGTTCCTTTCAGTCTCACTGGTAATGTGAATTCAGCTGTCTGCCTTCAGGTTCTTAGTTGCATCAGCAGTTTTGTTTTATTTGTTTATTTACTGATTTTAATTTACGTTTGTTTTCCCTTCTTTCCAGTTGGATGTGTTACTACATCTGTTGGATCTTGTTTGGGGAGAGAGAGAAATCCCGAGTGCTAATGCCTAGTTCTGCTATTGATCTAACTACACAAAAGACCTCTGGGGCCTGTCAGGCATTCCATTAATTGTGTTAAAAAGGTGGGGAAGTCAGGTGGTTTCTCTGGGAATATCCAAGTTCCGAGATCTAGGTCATGGATCTTCTGTACCTTTCTTACAGGAAATAAAATGTGTGTCCTAGTGATTCAAGTTCTTATGTTCAGGTCAGCTTTTGCCTCTCTCTAATTGCTTACTATTAGCCTAACTGGTAGTTTCTGGCTGTGGTCTAGACTGAATTGCTTTGTAGATAAAATGCTTTTCTATAATCTCTCTCTCCTCACCCCAGCCCCCACACCACCTCTGTCTGTCTGTCTGTCTGTCTGTCTCTGTCTCTGTCTCTGTCTCTGTCTCTCTCTTTCTCAATGGCTTATAACCTTGATGCAGATCAGGGTGACATTTATGATCTGCTGTACTTCTGCACCTTTTCACTGCTAAAAAAAAGAAGATTCTTGAAGTGAGGGTGGAGCCATCTCTCATTTTTTTCCAGCCCAGGCTCTTTGAATGTAACCAGTAAAGAGACAGAGGAGACTACTTTTTCTCCTGGTTAGCTGACCTACTCCCAGAACCTAAGGTCTTATAACAATAAGGGTTTCTTTTTACATGTACATACACACAGACAGACAGACAGACACACACACACACACACACACACACACACACACACACAGAAATATACACACAGAAACACACACACACATATACAGAGTTCCAAATTATTCTCAAAATCCAATCAAAACTTCATGAATGACCCACTGACGAGTTTAGAAAGTCATCTTTTGCAATGTAAGCATACCTGAACACTTTATATTTTCAAATACCGAACAGTGTCTACAGCAACTCACCAGGGTCATAAACTCATTACTGCCTATTGAATTTAAAGGAAAACTGGAATTTCTTTCAGAGCTGCAGGTCTGGAAACTGGGTTCCTTCTGTATGTCAGCATCAAATGCTTATTTGTAAGATTGGAAATAGTCATGGGTATTTCTTCTATTCCCCCCATCCTTCCCCACCCTACCCCACCCCACCTGTCGAATGACTGAATAAAAGAACTAAATGCATGCAGTGATAGTCCTTGTTCATGGATAGAAAGACTCAATATTTTCAGGCTATCAAATCTTCCCCAGTGCATCTATAGGTTCAATGCAATCTAATCATAATTCCAGTAATTTTCTCTGTGGATATTGACAAACTGATTCTAAAATTTATGTGGAGAGACAAGAGACTCAGAAGAGCAAACACAATGTTGAGGACTGACACTATCTTAGTTCAAGAATTACTGTGAAGCTACAGTAATCAAGTCGTGTGGTATTGGTGAAACTATAGACACATAGTCAACAGAACAGAATAGAGGGCTCCAAATAGATATGCATAATCAGTCAGCTGATCTTAGACAATGGAGTAAAAATGTTCTTTTCGAGATACTGTGCTGGAATTACTGGACACCAACATGCAAACAAACAAACAAACAAAACAAACAAACAAACAAACAAAAAACCCCAAAGAAATGCATGGAAGGAAGGAGAAAGAAAGAAAAGAAATGAGGGATCTTGACATAGATATCATACTCGGCAAAAAAATCCCTCAAAATGAATCATAGAACTACATCTCAAATACAGAACTGTAAAACACCTAGAAAATAACAAATGAGAAAAACTGGAAGTCTTGGAGGATGATGGTGAATCTTTAGATACAGAATTACAGATCAGATTTATGAAAATAGTAATTAATAAGCTGAACTTTATTAAAAATTAGAAAGCTTGGATATGTGAAAGATAGTGTCAAGAAAATAATAAGAAAAGCCACAGAATGGGAGAAAATACTTATAGATGATTTATCTGATAAAAGACTATTACCAAAACATACAAGAATCTCTTAAAACTCAATAATAAGGAAACAATAACCTGATTAAATAGTGGGTTAAAGACCTGCAGAGACATAGCGATAATGAAGATATACAGATGGCAAATAAGCATCGAAAAGACGCTCTACATCATATGTCATTAGGATTTGCAAATTAAAACAACAATAAGCTAGCATGACAAAGCTATTAGAATGAAAACATCAAATACTGGTGAGGATGTGAAAGAACAGAAATTCTGATTCATTGTTGGTGGGAACACAAAGTGGTACAGCCACTACGGAAGATAGCTTAGTGGTGTCTTATAAAACTAAACATGCTATAGAGTCTGGTCAAGAGAGTAGAGTAGCTAAATGCTGTGCTCACCTCCTCCCGTGACCATATTAAAATTACAACTAAATTATGGAACAATCAACTCGAAGAACCAGATGAAGATTAGCTTAAATGAACTCCTGTAAATGAACTCCAGCCACATTGAGACTGGTAGAAGAAGTGGAGATGCACTTGTGGTGGTTGAGAACTGAGAGGAAAATTTCAGCTGCAGAGGTCCCTCTAGGGAAGCAAGGTGTTCCAGCCCTATACTCAGTAGCTTAGCTTGGAGCACCAAAGCTGAAAAGAGAAGGCCCCACAACATTAGCTTGTAAAAAACCATGCGAATCCTTTAGTCTGGGTAAAATGGCAGGTTGCTGGAAACCCAGGTGTCCTCTCAAACAGCCCATTCACAAACTCATTTGCTTTCAGGCTCTCATCGTGCGTTTTCACAGACAGACGGTGGCTTGAGAAGTACCAGAGACATACAGGGTTGTGTGGCTATAGGGCGAGGGCTAGAGGGACAGGTTGAAAGACACATAGAGACAGAAAGTATAGAGATGGAAAAAAGAAGCTTCCATTGTCCCTTTATTGAGCCCTCCCCCCACCCCCACAACCCTCCAAGAGCCAGATTTTATTCTTCATTAACTTGGTGAAATTCACTCATTCCACTTTTCTGACTCCAAGCTATCCAACTGGCACACCACAGAAGAAACTTTGAGGAGGCAGGTAGCTAACTCTGGCCCACGCTGAAGTGTTTCTTGAACAACTCTCAGGGGTTCATGGGCCCCATGTGGGCTTTGGCTGGCCTTGGTGTGCTTTGAGTCTTTTGCTAAGTGGCCCCGGGCTCAAGCACTGGTGCCAAACCTGAATCTGCATTAACTTGGTGAACACCACTTGCCCCATCCTGGTGACTCCCTGAGACCCCACTTCATCCAATTCATGTACCTCCCAAGGCTCTTTCAGTGGCTGAGCCTTACAGGGAGCTAGCAGGTGGCTGCAGTCCTTAGGGTGCCCTGAATCTTTTGCTGAGCTTCCTCAGGCCCAGTCCTGGTGGTAGCTGACCTCAGTTCACAGTATGATCTCACATGTGAACCTCTAGGTTTAACACAGGTAGCGACCAACTGCAGATCACTTTGTAGATCCTACCAGGTAGCACTGGGCAAGTCACAGGCAGTGACTGACCTTGGCCTGCTCGGCAGCCCCTCCCAAGAGGTCCCAGAATCAAAACACTCAGAGGTCAGCTTCAGACCACAACAGAGCACCACCTGTTTAGCCCCACAAGCAACACACCCAAAAGTAGACTCAGCAGGCACCAGAGTCTGCATGGGCAAATCCTGCTCAGTGAGATCAATCCCTACACAGCAACTTGTATGTGGTGGGCCAGTCAGCCTGAGGGTCAATCCCACCCATGATGTGCCAACAACAATCAAAGCTCAATTACAATAGGAGGGTACACGCAACCCACACAAAGGACACTCCTGGAAAAACTGACTCAAGTGACCAGGGAGAGACTGTGCCATAGGGCCACATACAGCATCTACTACATAAGGCCACCCACCGAGACTGGGAAACATAGCAGATCTACCTAATACATAGAAACAAACACAGAGAGAGTTGCAAACAAGATGAACCCTAGGAGACCCGCATCAAGACACATCATAATTAAAATGCCAAAGGTTAAAGACAAAGAGAGAGTCTTAAAAGCAGCAAGAGAAAGGCAGTTAGTTATCTACAATGGAGCTCCCATAAGACTGTCAGCTGATTTCTTGACAGAAACTTTGCAGGCCAGAAGGGACAGGCACAAAATAATCAAAGTGATGAAAAGCGATGACTTACAACCAAGATTACTCCATCCAGCAAAGCTATCATTAGAATCAAAGGACAGATAAAGAGCTTCCCAGACGAGAAGAAGCTAAAGAAGTTTATCATTACTAAACCAGAATTGCAGAAAATGTTAGAGGGGCTTATTTAAGATACAAAAGGAGATGGGTAAGGAACATAAATATGAGTAATTAAATGGCAATAGCTATCAGTAAACATTTGAATGTAAGTAAATTAAATGCTCCAATTAAAAGACATATGATAGCTCAATGAATAAGAAATAAGACCCATACATATGTTTCATACAAGAGACTCACTTCAGGTTGAAAGACACATAGAGATGGAAAAAAGATATTTCATGCAAATGAAAATAGAAAAAAAGCTTGGGTAGCATATTTATACCAGACAAAATAGACTTAAAAACAGAGAGTATAATAAGAGACAAAGAAGGACATTAGATATGATAAAAGGATTGATTCAACAAAAGAATAGAACCCTTGTAAACAATGATGCACCCCACACAGGTACACCTAAATATATAAAGTAAATATTTTAAAACATAAAAGGAGAGATCAACAGTAATACAGTCATAGTAGGGGACTTTAACAGCTCATTGACTTCTCTGGACAGACCTTTGAGGCAGAAATCAACAAGAAAACAAAGCAGCAGAATGTACATTTTTCTTAAGGGCACAAGGAACATTTTCCAGGATAGACCACATGTTAGTCTACAAAAGAAGTCTCAATAAATTTAAGGGGATTCAAATTATATCAAGCATCACCTCGGAAAACAATGGTATGAAACTAAAAATCAATTACAATAAAACCTTAAAATCACACAACACATGGAGGCTAAATAACATGCTACTAAACAACGAATGGGTTAACAATGAGATCAAGCAAAAAATTAAAAAGTACAACGAGACAAATGAAAATGAAAGCACAATGACTAAAAATCTATGAGACACAGCAGTCCTAAGAGATATATTCATACCAATATAGGCCTACCTTGAGAACAAGAAAAATATCAAATAAACAATCTAACCTTACACATAAAGGAACTAGAAAAAGAACAACAAACAAAACCCAAACTGAGTAGAAGGAAGGAAATAATAAAGATCAGAGTGGAAATAAATGAAATAGAATCTAGGTAAATAGTACAAAGAGCGATAAAACCAAGAGCTGATTTTCTGGAAAAAAAAAAATTGATAAACCTTTAACAGACTCATCAAGAAAAAAAAAAAGCCCCCCCAATAAACTCAGAAACAAAGGAGGAGTGCCAACTGATTTCACAAAAATATAAATGATTACAAAAAAAGAAAGAAAGAGAGAGAGAGAGAATGCAAGAACAAAAGGAAGGAAGGAAGGAAGGAAGGAAGGAAGGAA
>NW_006435837.1:8339357-8347862 GCF_000325575.1 Pteropus alecto
AAGGAAGGAAGGAAGGAAGGAAGGAAGGAAGGAAGGAAGGAAGGAAGGAAGGAAGGAAGGAAAAAGGAAAGAAAAAATGGGAAAAAAAGGAAAAGAAAATACTGTGAGTAATTATATGCCAACCTTTTGTACAATCTTGAAGAAATTTATAAATTCCTAAAACAATCTCCAAAAATAGTCAAGAAGAAACAAAAAAAATCTGAACCAATCAATTACTACTAACAAAATCAAACCCATAATCAAAAAACTTCCAACAAACAAAAGTCCTGGACCAACGACTTTACAGATCAATTTTACCAAACATTCAAACAAGAATTAACACTTATTCTTCTCAAACTATTCCAAAAATTCAGAAAGAGAAATGGCTTCATGTTCATTTTACAAATCCATCATAACATTGACAGACATTACCAAAAAAAAAAAACAAGCGCGAGAGAGAGAGAGAATTACAGGTTGATATCACTGATGACCATAGATATAAAAATTCTCAACAAATGTTGGCAAACCGAATTCAGCAATATATTTAAAAGATCATGCACTATGATCACGAGAGATTTATTCCTAGGATGCAAGTTTGGTTCAACATTCACAAATCGATTAATGTGATACACCACTTTAACAAACTGAAAGAAGGTCATATGATCATATCGATAAATACGGAAAAGCATTTAACAAAATCCAGCATCCATTTATGATAAAAACTCTCAGCAAAAGCCATATATGACAAACCCACAGCTAACATCATACTCAATGATGATGAGCTGAAAGCATTTTCTTTAAGATCAGAAACAGACAAGAATGTCCACTTTTGCCATTTTTATTCAACATAATATTGGAAGACCTAACCACAGCAATCAGACAAGAGAAAGAAACAAAAGGCATCCAAATAAGAAAGAAAGAAGTAAAACTGTCATTATTTGCAGATGGCATGATACTATATAGAGAGAACCTAAGGACTCCACCAAAAACTATTAGAACTGATCAAGAAATTCAGTAAAGTAGCAAAATACAAAATTAATATTCAGAATTGATTGCATTTTTGTACCCCAAAAATGAACTATCAGAAAGAACATAAACAAAAAATCCAATTTATACTTGCATTAAAAAAATCTAGGAAAATATTAAACTAAAGAGATAAGAGACTTGTACCCCCCAAATCATAAGACACTGAAGAAGGAAACTGAAGAAAATATAGGTAAGTGGAAGCATATGCCGCGCTCTGGCTAGGAAAAATTAACATAGTTAAAATGCCTTATACTACCCAAAGCAATCTATTGATTCAATGTAATACCTATCAAAATACCAATGGTATTTTTCACAAAACTAGAGCAAATAATTTTAAAATTTATATGGAACCACAAAAAACCTCCATAGCTACAGCAACACTGAGAAAGAAGAACAAAATTGGAGATATTACGCTACTTGATATCAAACTATGCTATAAGCCTATAATAATCAAAATAGCATAGTTCTGGCACAAAAACATTCACATAGCTCAATGAAACAGCTCAGAAACAAACCTATGCCTGCCTGTACAGTCATTTAACTTACAACAAATGGGTTAAGAACAGTCTACTCAATAACGGTGTTGAGAAAACTGAAAAAATACATGCACGAAAATGAAATTAGACCTTTTTACACCACATACGAGAATAAACTCAAAAAAGAATTAAAGACTTAAACGTGAGACCCAAAACCATAAAACTCCTGGAAGAAAACATAGGCAGTAAACTCTTTGAAATTGCTTTGGTAACATTTTTTTTTTTTTTTATGAGTCTCCTCAAGCAAGGGAAACAAACAAAAAATGTGACTACATCAAACTAAAAAGCATTTGCACAGCAAAAGAAACCATCAACAAAGCAAGTGACAACCTGCTGAATAGAAGATATTTGTCAATGTTACATTTGATAAGGGGTTAATATTCAAAATTTATAAAGAACTCATATAACTCAACAATGTCAGAGGCCAATGTCAGCCCCCCAACCCATGCCACCCACCGTGTTCACTGTGAATTGGCTGAACTTGGGAGAACTGGATCCCCCATGTCTTCTTTTTTAAGCATTAAAGGGGTATAATTAAAATTCCTTTGTCTATTAGTCATAAAAATAATTTTAATTCATCAAAGTTTCTATAACAAATATTCCAGAAAAATAAATCAGATTATAAACACAATGTAATCTCATTTGTATCGTTCCTCACTTAAATGACATTATATACTACATAAATTTGTTCCAAATATGTTTAAATGTACTTGATATAGCCTCAAAAACTTGTAATCAAACAATCTAGAAAAGTGAGACCAAGAGAACTGTAGGCACAAAAACTCATGAATTTCTTTATTCCTAATAATTTTTAGAAACTGTCTTTCTAATTTCAAGGGTAAATTTACTCAAAGGGGAAAAATAAACAAATCAGCAAATACAACCTTTACAGTATTTATCGATGGGATACAGTCATTATGTCAAAACCTAGCCATCAATATACAACCTCATTTCCCATCTAAAATTAATGAGAATATATTTTACTTTAAGTGGGACACAGAGGTAAAGTGCCAAAACTTATAGTATAACTTTAAAGTCTGAAATTTATACTTCAAATATCAAAAGACACAATTCCCCAAATCATGAAAACATGATAAAGTAACTATACACACAAAAAATGGACATTTAAGTCATTTTATTTTTTCTTGTATATGATGAAAATGTATATTTATAATTTCAACTTTTAGATGGCATACTTCATAAAGTCATTATTCACTTAAAATAGACAAATCTTTACAAATCCTTTAACTTAAATTCCATAGATGTTTATAAAATAGTACTTGAAAGATTGACCCCATAAGGAAAAAAAGAGTCCTGTTAAGCAAAATAATAAACTACAAATATAAAATATACCAGAATGTTAAAAACCTCATAGTGCTCTATAGGAAAATCAATAAAGATAACAATATTTCTGAGAAAAAAGTATATAGTATTATAAATTTAACTGTAAATTTTGTAAATGAATTCAATAAGGAATACTTTTAAACCTTGCCTTGTCACATAATCACCATCTATTTTGCACAAAACAATTAAAATGATACACTTTTTGAACATGTTTTTACTTTTTCCTTTATTGGCAACTTTGGATGAATTCTTACATTTTCATTCCAGAGGGCATTTTTTACAAATATCTAAAAAAAAAATTTGTATTTTTCAATTACAGTTGGCATACAATATCATATTAGTTTAGGTATACAATATAGTGATTTATATAACAATTACATAACTTAAGGAGTGATAAATCCAGATCCTATATGACACCATACATAATTATTATACTATTATTGACTATATTCCCTATGCTGTACTCTACATCCTTATGACTTCATAACTACCAATTTGTACTTCTTAACCTTTCTGCTTTATCACCCATTCCCTCAACATCCCCCCTCATCTGGCAACCATTAAAATGTTCTCTGTATCTATGACTTTATTTTCATTTGTTTAACTTTGTTCTTTAGATTACATATGTAAATGAAAGCATATGGCATTTTTCTTTCTCTGACTTACTCCACTCAGCACAATACCCTCCCACGTTGTTGCAGATGGCAAGATTTTACTCTTTTTTATGGCTGAGTAATATTCCATTGTATATATGTATCACCTTTTCTTTATCCATCCATCCACTGATGAACACTCATGTTGCCTCCATATCTTGGCTATCGTATATAATGCCGCAATAATATGTATGGTTGCACAGGGGCCTTTAAAGTAGTGTTTGGGTTTCTTCTGACAAATACCCAAAAATAGAATTTCTGGGTTTTTGTCTCTTGTTATAGTTATGTGATATACTCCAGATATTTTTTTGTTGTTTTCATTTTCATAAGATATCTTTTTCCATCCATTTACTTTCAGTCTTTGTGTATTTTTTAATCTAAGGTGGTTTCTTGTAGGCAGTGTTATTTACAGGTCTTGTTTTTTTCTTGACTTTGTTCATGTATTCTCTGATTCTTTCCAATTTCTGCTTTACTGGATATTTTTTAGTGTTAACTTCCTGAGTTGCCAAATAAACTTCTATAACAACTTGTTTCTAGAAACACATATCATGGTCTTTGGCATCTCATTTACGACACCAATAGAATTCTGAAATGTTGATAACTACTTATGAATCTCTGCTGTATAGTCTTCATTAATTTCATCTCTTGCCAATTCACTGGACTTCTATACCTCCCTTAGTCTTTTTGTAAGCTTAGTTTCTTCTCAGAGGAAAATGGTAATGATAATAAAAAATTAAATCGATATCTCTAAGTGGATAAATGCCAAACAGTATCTAATATTCTCATAAAGGCAAAACCATGGCCATAAGATTTCACAGCTAATGGGATTTTATTTCCCATTCCCAAGTTTGCGACTTTGGACCACTCGTTCTGTATTCAGAAAGACCCAGTGAGGATATGAGAATGGGATGCTGAATGGGTGGTGACTTGATGGTGATTTTGAATTTCTAGGCATTTGGAAAAATCTTTTACTATCTTACTTCTTCCATGGGTTTCTAAGCCTGTATTTGAAGCTGCTCCCTGGAGCTAGCATCATTGCCTCAGCCCCAGCTCAGATCATCAAGCTTTAGATTCTCATGGAAGCACCGGTTCCTGATGCCACAAAGGTTGGGGACCACTGCCTTATACAATCGACACTGTCATCTGTGCAGAAAATGGTCATTTTCCTTAGAATAGTTGGATCACCTTTAACACTCTCAATAAGACAAACAGATCACTCCGGCCTACCCATCAAAAGTGTGAAATTCACACAGGGAATTTTTGTTAGTTTCTGTTGTTCAAAGTTGAACTACAGACATGGAAAGTAGAGGTGGACCTCCCTTATCACTTAGTAGAAATTTTTTCCTTGATCCAGATAACTTATTAGAGGGAAAGGACTAGTTAACTTTGTCAGTGTCAGCTCCAGTCAATAATATCTTCTCCGCTTTTAGGGAAAAAAATTAGCTAAGGCAAACAGCCTCTTCTTCACCAAATACTAGTTTATTTCAGCCTTTCAAGGATGAGGCTTCTAGGACTCAAATGCTGCTGGGGTCCTTGTGTGTGTCCTCTACAGGGTCCAGTGTCTTTGGGCAATGCCTAGGGCAACCAAGCTATTGTTACCAAGCTGAACTGGGGTTCAGCCACTTGGTAGTGTCAGCCAAAATAATATTCCAAGTTGATTTTGTTAGTAGGAACTTTATTGCAAGCCAGCAAGCAAAAAGTACATTGGGGATCTTTCCAAAGCAGTGCCCTGCAGAGCAGAAAAGTCTACAGAGCTTTAAAGGACTCATTCCTTACACCATAGCTTATTTGGAGTGAGCACATGTAGTATGTAAACATGGCTATACCTACATGGCATGCAGCGAAAATAAAGGATAAGGTCTGTCTTGGGCAGAGATTTTAGTGTAATAATGATGATAGTTTAGTGATAAAGCTCATGGTGAGGCCACTGGTAGGGGTCTTCAGATAACTTCAACTGATTTCAGGTAGTTTCTGGAAGTTTCCTAATTTTACTTTCTGGCCCTAAAGAAAAATATCTCAGGCAAGCATTGTTCAAGTTCAGACAAGGAAGCAAGCATAGTAAATATTTAAGTAATTAAATAGGTTTTCTTCAAATTTTTAAGCCTTCTATACAACGTAGGAAGGCCACAGTATCCCAAGCCTGGGGATCTCAGGTTGTTTCCACAGGCAGATTCCATAGACAGAGAAAAAAAATTCTTTTAGGTAAAACAGCTCCTCTCACTGTTATTTTGAATGGCTCAATTATTTCTACTTTTAATTGTCTGCACTCCCATGTGTAATGTATGTAGGTAGATACCCACAGATAGGGCCACTCTATAGCTCTATGCAATGAGGTAAGTGGAAAAGAGAAGGAAAAAATTCAATCCTTTTTTTTTTTACTGTACTACTAACCTTATTACATTTTGTTTACTAGAAATAGGATTTTCTCTTTTTAAAAACCTTTTTTGAAGATAATTTTAACTTTATCGAAAAGTTGCAAATATACCTCTCACTCAGCTTCTCCTTATGTTAACATCTTATCTTCCCATTTACATTGTCAAACTAAGAAATCAACACTGGTGCAGATTATTAATTAAACTCCAGACTTCATTTGGACCAATTTTTCTATTAAAGTGATTTTTCTAGTTTAGGGGCCAATGCAGGTTATCATATTACATTGAGTTTGTGCTCTTTTTTTTTTAGCAAACATCCATTTAAAGTAAGCTAGCTGACCTTTTTAGCAGCTGTACTGAGTAGAACTCTGGGGAGACTGGCTTAGGAGACAAAGATAAATGTCCACCAGCAATTTACTGTTGGTATTTGCAGATGCAAAATACCACCTGGGAGGTGCGCAGTCAGAGTAGTTTGCAAACATGGCCTCATGATTGTGGAACTTAGGATACATATGCCAAAGCCCCACTGAGAACACATTTGCTATGAGCTGGGAAGAAACATAAGACATTCTTAACTAGAGAGTGATTCTGAAGGGAAGACTTTGAAAGGTGATAAACAAGACTTCAATAGGAAAGAGAACATACTGCAAGGTGCTGAGGTCATCATTCAAAATTTACACACTTAAAAATGTGAATATTCTCATCTCCAAAAATAATAAAGGGAAGTACCCTAACACTGGGAAAATAGTATGTGTATCTGACATTTTCAACAGTGCTTGGTGAGAAGAAAACAATCTTTCTTTTACTATGTGGCAGCAAAGAACTAAAAAAAAAGAGTACTTTCATTTCTCCCAGATGTAAAGAACCAGAAAACACACACACACACACAAAATCAATGTGCCATGCCAACACCTAGTTAGAAAACAGTTTATTTAATTTATTGATTATTAATTTTGTTGATGACAAAGAAATTGCAGTGTGGATCTGTAGGATTTCAGTGTTCAATCAAAGTGTTATCAGGTTCTGGTTCCCATATTCAAAGTTTGACTTCAGCTCTCCCATGAAGGCCAAGATAGAGAACTGATGCTCTTTCTATTACTAGGTTTGGGTTGCCATCACAAAATACCACAGAGCATGTGGTTTACGGGACATAAATTTATTTTTAAATTTATAATTTACCAGTTCTTGCAGCTGGTAACTCCAAGATTAAAGTGTCTGCAAAGTAAGTTTTATTCCAAGGGCTTTTCTCTTGGCTTAAAGGAAGCTACCATTTTACTGTGAGCTCTATATAACCTCTTTTTGTGAATGTGCACACAGAGAGTCAGAACTCTAGTGTCTCTTCTAGGGTTACTAATCCTATCTGATTAGGTATGTTCATCCTTAAGACCTCAATTAACATTATTCATCTCTTAAAGACCTTATTTGTAGATATAGGCTCATAGAGGGTTTAGACTTCAGCATGTGAATTTGAGGAGACAAAATTGAGTCCATAGCATTCTTCCACTCTTATCTTCCACACAATTACAAACCTTCACATACTCACCATCAAATCCAGACTTCGATTGGAGTGGGAGTTGTACTGCTGCCAAAAACCCAGTTCAAGAACTCACCTAGGAGGATAAGTTTTACTTAAGAACAAGAGAATCTAGGGTGACTTCAGTAGTTGAGTGATTCTTAATCTTTCTGAATCTGAATTTATAGATATTTTTATCTGTAAATATAAATATTAAAATCTGCCATAACTATTTTGCAGGGCTCTAGTAAGAACTTAAAAAACAAGTTTTTATTCTTGTGTATGCTCTTTGCTTGTCCAAAAACATTGCTTTGTATAATAGTATTCAACAATGGATAGTTATTATTCATATTATTTAATATATAATAAAGCAGCACTTTCCTCTTTTTGAATTCTAGTAAATATGAGAGTCTCACTGCAGTAAAGAAAAAAAATCTTATGTTATTTGGAAAAATATAGAACTATTCGCCAATTATCCCCAAAGAAGACTATGTTCTAATCCTTGGAATTTATGAATATGTTACTTTACATGGCAAAGAAAATTAAAGTTGCAGGTGGAATTAAATTTAGTAATCACAAGACCTTAAAATAAAAAGATTATCCTGGGGTGTCTGGGTGGATCTAATATAACCAAAAGTGTTCTTAAAAGTGGAAGAATAAGATGTCACTATGGAATAGAGAAACAGAGTTGGCAGTGTGAAAAAGAGTCAACTTGCTATTGTTGACTTTGAAAATTGGAGAAGTACTCCATCAGGCAAGGACTAGAGATATTCTCTAGAAACTGGAAAAGGACAAAGGCATGGATTATTTTCCCCCTAGAGTAGGAGTATAAACATGCCAACATCTTAATTTCAGCCCAGAAGAATCCATGTTTGATTTATGATCTACGGTACTGTAAACTAATAAATTCACGTTGTTAAAGTTGCTCTGTGGTCATTTGCTGCAACAGTACTACAAAAACTAATACACCTATCAACAGAAATTCTGGGGTAATCATCGTATTCTTACACACACAAAAAATAAATATTAATTAGCTGCAGTTTTTCAAGAACATCCTTTTCTACCTATTCACATATAATTAA
>NW_006435837.1:8347889-8355999 GCF_000325575.1 Pteropus alecto
CCCAAATTTGCCTGGCATGAATTATTTTTACAGATTTCTTTTTTTATATATGTTCCATATGTTTGTAGATATTTATATACAAAATGCTATTACTTGATCCAAGCTGCCAGGTTTGATTTGGTACAGGGTATACAAGGGGTAAATTAAAAAGGGAAATTCTCACTGAGCAAAAAAGTGATGTTGATAGAGTCAAACTCAAAATATTTAGAGAAGAAATATATCTAAGGTCAAATAGGCTTATTTCCTGGTATTTCAAGGTTTCCCTGCCATTGCTTTCTCCTTTTATGTCTTCTAATATAAAACGAGAGAGAAAGGACAGAAGCCCCATTCACACAGTTTAACACCCTAGAGGAGCTCAAAGAGGGAGAGGAAAATCCAAACTCAATAAACATCTGTAAAAGGATTTGCAACTAAGGAGAAGGAAGTTCTGAGGCCTGCTAAAAGGGAAGGAAGGGCTGTATTTGCGGGCCAGGGATCGCACTTCCTGTTGTGAAGCCGAAGGCTGTTTCATAACAGCTGAGCGGCTACAAATCTCTTGTGCTATAGAGGAAGCGATGCTCTTGGTTCCTCTGTATTACAGGAGTTATAGCCACTACCGCCCAGCGAAATAGATGTAGGAAGAAGAATGGGACACTCACTCTTGCAGATACAGCTTTTTTCTAATTGCATAAATTTTTTTTTCATATGTAATGTTATTGAATATGCAGAACATCCTTTATTCTTGTGTATGCTCTTTGCTCGTCTGGAGATTAAAATAGTTGCACCTTGACTAATCAACATCTCTGTGCCTCAGTTTCCTCATCTCTAATGGAAAGGGTAATAAAAGCCATATACTTGTGAGAATTAAGAAGAGCAATATATGAAGCCTGCACTACAGTGTCTGGTGCTATAAAATGCTTGATGAGTGTTAGCTATTTTGATTAGACAAAATAGATGTACAGTCATGAAAGAAAATAAAATAAGCGAGTCACCACAGGGAAGGAAATTTTGCAAGCCCATGAAATGCCACCCATTGACACATGGTATCTCTGTACCCAGCATTCAGTGTTCTCCACTTCATCTGCCTAGCTTCTTTTCTAGCCTGCTTCTCCACGACAACCGTTCAGTAAGCTTCTGCACGAGCCACACTGGTCTCCAGGCCTTGCCCATCTCCTTCCTTGGTCTCACACATTTTTTTCCCCTCTCATCTTCACCTCTGCCCTTTCATTCTGCTAAGAGTTTCTCTCTTACTCATTGAAAATTTTCTCCTTTGAGCTCACATACTAAAAGTCGCAAGGCTTTTTTAATTTTTGGAAGGGACTTTAGATGTGTTGCTTATGTTATATATTTTAAAATCTTGACAAGAAACAATTGCATAACCTGAAAATCT
Organism: Pteropus alecto; assembly: GCF_000325575.1. Lineage (NCBI taxonomy): Eukaryota > Metazoa > Chordata > Mammalia > Chiroptera > Pteropodidae > Pteropus > Pteropus alecto. Next base: position 8,349,259 of record NW_006435837.1, read on the forward strand.
TATTCAACTTTGCACTTGGAAAATATGAAATAAATCCCAGGTTTTCAACTTCCTTCCTTAGCATTGGACCATACTAATATTGGAAATGCCATGGGTTTTTTTTTTTTAAGCAATAAAAGTCTATGCTGCTGTATTCTTTTACTGTCATTGCTTAACTTTCATATTTTGGTTTCATATTTCTTAATTAGAGTCTAAGTTCACTAGTGGAGACATCAAATGTAAGCTGTATATTCCCAAAGATATCTCTCAAATCCAAATTTCAGATCTTTGATACTGTTGAGAATTTGTACTGACATTTGCATTGGTTCAACAATTACATAACTTATTCTCTTCCATTGCAAATGTTTGTAAAGTCAAGTTGCTTTCCCCAGCTGAAGGCTCTGTAGATAAGTATCTTAATTATAAGAATGGGCCCCAACTATTGTGGGTTCTGGCTGTTTTCATCACAGTAGACTATGTCCTTAGCATTCTTAAATGAAACTATATTCTTAATTTTATATTGAAATGTAGCATATAAAGAAGTAAAAAAGGCAAAAAGAGAATTGACCTGCTTTGTCCCCTTAATTTCAAGTTTGGTGGACTGCAGAATTTGGAGCAGGCTTTGGAGGCCAAGATATTATAGTATATTGCCTTCTTTGTACTCTTTGGGGAACTACATTCCCTGGCAATTGGGCTACCAAGTTCCTTTACAAAGGAATGTAGGACAGTTTCAAATTTTATTTGTTTTTATCTTATTCATTTTTATTTTTAATTAAATTTATTGGTGTGACATTGGTTAATAAAATTATGTGTTTCAAGTGTACAATTCGATAATATGTCATATATATTGCATTGTGTGTTCACCACTCAAAGTTAAATTTCCTTCTATCATCAAATATTTGACCCCCTTTACCTGATCTACCACTACCTCCTCTCTTCTTTCTGGTAACCACTAAACTGCTATCTGTATCCATGAATCTCCATTTGCTTGTCTTGTTTGTTTGTTGCTTTTAGTATTATATCCCACATTTGAGTGAAATCATGGTTCTCAATTTTTTTTGTCTTATTTTGCTTAGAATTATAATCTCGAGATCCATCCAAGTTGTCGCAAATGGCAATATTTCAACTTTTCTTGGGGCTGAATAATAGTCCATTAATTAAGCACCTTGTCTAGAAAATGTAGGGAAGGTAGGTTCTCATCTGTTAGATGAAGCACACAGACCTGGCAGGGACAGCACAGGAACTTGTGATAGCAACTGACATGATGTCTTGTTGTATTTTCATTTCTTCTGCACAAAGTTCATCCTGACAATTTAGGTGATTCATTTGTTGATGGAAGTGTTTCTCGATAGCCTTAATTAATTGCACCTTATCTTGGCCTTTCACTGTCTGGAATTCATCTTTGAGATGTTTCTGACACTACTTTATTGTAGAATTAAATATCTGTATAATTGGATCATTCATATTCACTGGTTCTAAAATATTATTTTCTCTTGTAAACTTTGAAAGTGGGGATCGAACCAGACGACAAGTAACTCCCATTCCAATATCCTAAGCATATTCTTTCTGTTGGTGTAGTATAGAGAAAAGAAAGTACGAATTGATATAAGATTTGAGGCTCTTGAATGAGTTTACTTTTGCAAAGCTCAACTTTCTAATCTCTAAAATGAGAATGATAATGGAAGTTTCAATTCATAATTGAGAGGATTAATAAGTTCATGCTTACAAAGTACGTAATACAATTACTGGCATACAGTAAGCACAGAATACATTTAGCCAATGCTGTTGTTGTTGCTGTTGTGTCGATAACATTTGATATCTGCCGAGGGTTTAAAAAAGAATTAGGTGAATCTTTACTATGAAATGTCTCGAACTCTAGGATAATAATAAATGCAAGTGTCTACTAAAAACCCCTCAGTCCATATTCTTCCATTCTGAGGCCCAAATCACATTCTTTTATTGCATAATTACTTTCTACCATATTGCACCTTTTCATGTATCCCGTAGCACTTGACAAAGTATTATACATATGGCAGATGTTTTATAAACATATAATATTTTAATTGATAATTTTTAACTTAATTTACCATGCCAATTATCAGAGCGATGGCCTAGGGTCGTTCATGGCCACGCACTGAGCAGCACCCCAAGTTTTCCAATGACAACGCTAAGGAAAGTATTCAGTTCTACATGCACAGGAGCAAAGCCATTTAAAGGCTGTGGACCTGCAAGAGGCCAGAGCTTGAGCAGAAAGCTCAAGATCCCCGTAAAAGAAGAGCTACCACAGAGTTGACACCAGCCACATATCATGTTTCATAATCTTTCCAGCCATCCTTAAGGCAGAAATTGTTTTCTTCATTTTATAAATGAGAAAACTGGAATCTGGAAAGATTAAGTAACTTTCCAAAGTCAAGCCAAGCTCTTTGACTTGACAGCCATGGGCTTTTCTGTAATTGCTGGTAGAATTTGCCAAAGTGGGCGAAAGACCTGGACAGACACTTCACAAAAGAAGTTATAGTACATGGATGGTAAAGAAGCATATGGAAAGATGTTCAACAAAACGTCATTAGGGAACTTCAAATTAAACAACTATAAAATACTACTGCACACATATCAGAATGGCCAAAACTCAAAACACTACCACCACCAGATGCTGGTGAGAATATGGAACAACAAGAAATTTATGTTCATTACATATTACTAAATGTAAGAATCCAGTCTGTATGATCCAACTAGATGACAGTAAAAAACTTTGGAAACAGTAAAAACAAAAACAAAAACAGTAGTTTCCAGGAGTTAGGGATGAATGGGTGGAATTTTTAGGCAGGGAAATTTTTATGATATTGTAGTGAAAGATACATGTCATTATACACTTTTCCAAACACTAAGATAGAAATCTGATGTAAACTATGAGTTTTAGGTGATAAAGATATATCAATGTATGTTCATGGATTGTAACACATCTACCACTCTGGTGGGGATGTTGAAAGTGTGGGAGGCTGTGTCTTGTTGGTATTAAGGGTTGTGTGGGAACTCTCCACATTCTGCTCAGTATTGTTCTAAACTTAAAATTATTCTAAAAATCTTAAGTATATATATTTTTAAATGAAATATTCTCCATCATCCACCCCAAGTTCTTGGTAACCTATATTCTAATTTGTGTCTATCAATTTGCCTTTTCACAAACCTCATATAAATACTATTATCCAATAATTGTCCTTTTGTGCCTGGCTTATTTCACTAAACAGAATACTTTCAAGTGAATTTATTTTGTCACATGTTATTATAATTTAATTCTTTTTAAGGGGGACTAGTATTTCATTATATGTATAAACTATCTTTTGCTTATACACATAAATGCCGGTGAACATTTGTGGTTTTTCTTTTTTATTAAATTTGTTGGGGGTAAATATTGGATAATACATTATATAGGTTTTATGTGTACAATTATATGATACTGCATCATGTGTTTTTTATTTATTGTTTAGTCATTGTGAATACCCTGCTCTAAACACTGGTGTCTGAGCATTTAATAAATTATTCCTTGGTGATTTTTACTATTTTATTTCTATTTTTTGTATATACTCAGAGGTAAAATTGTCAGATAATATGGTACTTGTATTTCCTTTTGATGAAAAAGTACATAATACAATTACTGGCATATAGCAAGTAGAGAATACATTTAGCCTCAAGGGGCTTTTAGTCTAAAAAGAGCTTTTTATAACTACTACACCATTTTTATTTCCAGCAAAAATGCAGCAGGGGTTCAATTTCTCCAAATCCTAGATACACTTATTATTATTTTCCATTTTGTTGATGGTAGCAATTTTAATGGATGTGAAGTAGTATCTCATTGTGGTTTGATTTGAATTTCTCTAGAGACTAGTGATGTTAAGCATCTTTTCATATTCATGCCACCTTGCTGAAAATTATTTTTTAATTAAATTTATTGGGGGAACATTGATTAATAAAATTATATAGGCTTCATGTATAAAATTCAATAATACATCATTGTGTATATATTGCATTGTGTGTTCACCACCCAGAGTCAAATTTTCAAGAAAAATTATACAGTTCCAGTTTTAAGGTAGAATCGATAGGGTAGGTAGATAGGTAGATATGAGCTGAAGGGAGAAGGACAATGAGGGGTTAACAAGGCCGCAAAACTATTTCAGCAGTAAAATGTACAGAATAAGGCATATGTTGGTTTCAGATGATTCCCTCCTTGTCCAATGGTCAGAAGCTAAACAGAAAACAAGACAACTGGCAGCTTCAGATAATTCTCTCTTTTTCCTGGGCCAGGAGTGGAAGGTTCAGAGGGAGGCACAAGAAATTTGCATCATTCAAGGTGGGAAGGACCGTTTGAACTTGCGTTTTTTCTAGATCTGGAATTTCTTCATGATTCCATCTTTTCACTTTTATAACCTTTTGGATATTATTTTATTCATAAATTATTTTTCTTATTTTGTTTTTACATATTTTTCTTAAGTTTTATGAACACATTTAAGACAATTGTTTCAAAGCCTTTACATATTAAGTCTGGTGTCTGGGCTTTCTCAGGGATGATTTCTGTCATTTTATTTGGTCCATTGAATGAGGCATATTTTCACTTTTTGATTGTCTTATATTTTTTCCAAAAAGTGAGCATTTACTTATTGTAATGTAAGAACTCATGATCTCCCTCTTCTCCAGGATTTTCAGAGGTTTTTAATATTATTATTATTATTATTATTATTATTATTATTATTGAAAACTGCTGAGTCAGTTTGCTTTGAAATTTTTCCAGGCTATTTTTGCAAAGACTATTATTTGTCATGTGTAATTATCGATATCTCTGTTTCTTTAGTATATATTCAGTTCATTTCTAACTTTCCCTGAATACAAGAAGATCTTCCAGTCTTTGGATATTGGTTATTGATGAAGTACTCCTTCAACATTTAATGAGGCTTTATCTGAGCCCAAGTTTCAGCCTGAGCTGAGTTTAATATTATCTCAGGTCTTTCCAAAAATGCATCTTGCAGAGCATGAGTCTGGATTTATGTACATATTATATATACACTTCAGAATGTCTTAATTTTATCAAAAGCCTCATGCAAGAACAACTTTTATTTATTTTATTTTTATTTTTTTTAGCTATAGTATTGTTACTGTATTTCCTTCAATTTGCATGTTTCTTTTAGGATACTTCTTTTTTTTTTTTTTTTAACTTTTATTTTTTTATTTTTCCCTCTCCTCCCTCCCCTCTGGTAACTACTAGTCCATTGTCCATGTCCATGAGTCTCTGTTTGTTTGTCCCGTTCATATGTTGAATAGCAACTTTTATGAATAGTGAAACCTGCTTTATTCTGAGTTAGACAAAATGGAGACAAGTGTCTTGCATCAATCCTTTAGGTATTTCCCCCATAAAGGTTAGAATAAACACAATAAGTTGCAAATAAAGTCTGTTTCTTTGTGTGTCTTCCTGATTTCTTTTTGTAGTTGATCTCTAGTTTCAAAGCATTACAATCAGAGAATATGGTTGGTATGATTCCAACCCTCCTATATTTTTATTGAGTCTATATCTGTGTCTCAGTATGTGGTTGATTCTTGAGAATGTTCCATGTGCACTGCTGGTGGGACTGTAAACTGGTACAGCCACTATAGAAAACAGTATGGAGGTTCCTCAAAAGACGAAGAATTGATCTACCATACGATCCCACAATCCCTCTACTGGGTATTTACCCCAAAGATTTGAAAACCCATATCCGAAAAGATATCTACACAACAATGTTCATAGCAGCACTATTCACGGTGGCCAGGACATGGAAGCAACCGAAGTGTCGTACAATAGATGACTGGCTAAAGAAGGTGTGGCACATATATACAATGGAATATGACTCAGCCATAAGAAGGGATGTAATACTGCCATTTGTGACAACATCGATGGACCTCGAGATAATCACGCTAAGCAAAATAAACCAGACTGAAAAAGCTGAAAATCACTGGATATCACTTATATGTGGGATATAAACCTAAAAGCAACAAATGAACAGGACAAACAGAGACTCAGGGACATGGACAACGGACTAGTGATTACCAGAGGGTAGGGGATGGGAGAGGAGGGAAGAGGTAGACAGGGTAAGGGGGTCTAATAGAGGGGGACTGGGGGAGGGCGAAGTGCGTAAAGGGGATCAAGCATACGGTAGCTGAAGGAAACTGGACTCTGGGTGGCAATTACACAATAGAATATATAGATGTCAAATTACAATTTATATCTGAAAATTATATAACTGTATTAAACAATGTTACCCCAATAAACTTTAAAAAAATAAAAATAGATAAATAAATAGTAAAAAACTTGGTCTTCTTAGTCTACCTTTTGACTCTCCAGATTGCCTCTTAGAATAATATATATTTCACCTAATGACTTATGAAACTAAATCCTGTTCCATTTTTTTCAAGAATTTAAGAGCAAAAACATTTTATATTTCATTTCTAAGTAGTAGAGTTTAATAGTTTTAATGTCTATTATTTATTTTCAAAAGATGAAAATTAATTTGCTACAAGCAGGGTAGCACAAGCAAATATCTAACATGGTTTTGAAGGGTAATGAAGGGTCCTCACTGATAGAGACTGAGGGTAATTTTGAGAATCAGATAAAACTAGTGTTCAAAGATGTCATCTAGCTTCTTTTGTATAGAAGGCACTAAACACATGCTGACCATTGCTCGTTTCTTTCTTTCTTCCTTCCTTCCTTCCTTCCTTCCTTCCTTCCTTCCTTCC
>NW_006435837.1:8356071-8358120 GCF_000325575.1 Pteropus alecto
TCTTTCTTTCTTTCTTTCTTTCTTTCTTTCTTTCTTTCTTTCTTTCTTTCTTTCTTTCTTTCTTTCTTTCTTTTGGTTTTAAAAAAAAACAGCTTTATTGAAATATAATTCATGTAACGTGAAATTCACTCTTTTAACATATACAATACAGTGGTTTTAGCACCATTAACAGAATTGTGTAACAAACACCACTAATCCCAAAACATCTTCATTACCAGAAAAAGAAACCCAATAACCATTAATAGTCAACTCCCATTGTTTCTTTAGCCCCTTGGAATCACTGATCTTGACAATTGCCTTTTTTTTATAAGCACTTCTTCCCCTGGCAGCTCAAGATACTTAAGTACTTTGTGTCAGGAAAGGATCCAATTCTAAAGTGACATCGTATTGAACTTTTTTCTTACAAGTTTCACTGTACCAAACAGCAAAGAAAAAAGTATATGTTTTATTTCTTATTTTACATTTTCTTTCCTGTTGATGTTAACTGTTTATCTGAATCCCAGGAAAGATCTTGCTGATCATCTTTGATTTCTCAATTTTTTTCAGTTGGCAAGCAACTCATGTCTGGATTTTATCTTGAATCTAATCTTAGAAAGCATTGTTGCTACAATTTTAGGCCCTTGAGGAATCAGACTTTTCTATACCATTTGAAGCAACTTATCCAAACTTTCTGAGTTTCGTTGCCCTAAAAATCCACTGTGCTCTTTATAGTCATCCCTCCTCACCCCCTTAACTCCCTCAGAAACCATGAATAAATTTACTATCTCCACAGTTTTGCCTTTTTCAGAATGATAGAGTTGGAATCATACAGTATGTAGCCTTTTTGGATTGACTTCTTTCACTTAGTAATGTGCTTTTAAATTTCCTCTGTGTCTTTTCATCTGTTGGGTGTTCATTTCTTTTTAGTGCTGAATAACATGGCATTGTCTGGATGTCCTACAATTTACTTTTCTATTCTCTTACTGAAAACCATCTTGGCTGCTTTCAACTTTTAGCAATTGTAAAGAAAGCATCCATTTGCAAGTTTTTCCGTGGACACGAGTTTTCAACTCAGTTGGGTAAATGCCCAGGAACATAATTGTGGGTTCATATAATAAGAACATGTTTAGTTTTTGGTTTTTTTTCGCACCCAGCCCTGCATCCTCCCTTCCATTTGGCAACCATCAGTTTATTCTGTGTCAACATGTCTGTTTCCGTTTTGTTTGTTTGTTTAATTTGTTCTTTAGGCTCCATATATAAGTACGATCGTATTGTATTTGTCTTTCTCTGTCAGTTTTATTTCATTTAGCATAACACCTGGGTTCGTGCATGTTGTCACAAATGGAAATATTTTTATTCTTTTTTATGGCTGCGTAATACTCCATTGTACATATGGAACACTTCTTCCTTATCCAATCATCTATTGATGGACACTTGGGTGGGTTCCATACAGTGGCGATACTACAGTGGCGATTCAGTGTTGCAGTAAGCATAGGAGTGCATATATCTTTTTAAATTCTTGATTTGGGTTTCTTCTGATGAATACCCAGAAGTGAAGTTGCAGGGTCAGAGAAAGTTTTATTTTTAATTTTTTAAGGAACATTCAAGTTGTTTTCTCTAGTGGCTGCATCAACTTTCAGTCTCACCGAAAGTGCCCATGGGATCCCTTTATATCTTTGCTAACACTTGTTGTTTGTTGATTTATTGATAATAGCCATTTTGAAAAGTGTGAGGGAATATTTCATGGTGGTTTTAAATTGCATTTCCCTGATGATTAGTGACGCTGAGCTTCTTTTCATACATCTATTGAGCATCTATCTGTATGTCTCTTTGAAGAATATCTGCCCATTTTATAAATGAATTTGTGTGTGTGTTGAGTTATATGAGTTCTTTATAAATTTTGAATATTAACCCCTTATCAAATGTAACATTGACAAATATCTTCTATTCAGCAGGTTGTCACTTGCTTTGTTGATGGTTTCTTTTGCTGTGCAAATGCTTTTTAGTTTGATGTAGTCACATTTTTTGTTTGTTTCCCTTGCTTGAGGAGACTCATAAAAAAAAAAAAAA
>NW_006435838.1:0-703 GCF_000325575.1 Pteropus alecto
AGTGTTTTGATCATAAATAGATGCTGTATCTTCTCAAAGGCTTTTTCTGCATCGATTGATATTATCATATGATTTTTATTTTTTAATTTATGTGGTATATCATATTAATCAATTTGTGTATGTTGAACCATCCCTGTGCCTGTGGGATGAAGTCCACTTGATCATGGTGTATAAATTTTTTAATATGTTCCTGTATTCGGTTCACTAGTATCTTATTTAGGATTTTTGTATCTGTGTTCATGAGAGATATTGGTCTGTAGTGTTCTTTTTTGTGTTATCTTTATCAGGTTTTGTTATCAGAGTAATATTGGCTTCATAAAATGAGTTGGGAAGTATTGCCCCCTGTTCAATTTTTTTGGAATACTTTGAAGAAAATAGGTATGAAATCTTCTTTGACTGTTTGGTAGAATTCACTGGTGAAGCCATCTGATCCTGGATTTTTACTTTTTGGTAGGTTTTTGATGATTGTTTCAATTACCATACAATTGATCTATTTAGATTTTCCAGATCTTCTTGATTCAGCTGCCATTTCAATTGCCATACAATTGATCTATTTAGATTTTCCAGATCTTCTTGATTCAGTCTAGAAAGATTGTATTTTTCTAAGTACTGGTCCAGTTCTTCTAGTTTATTAAATTTGTTATTATATACTTTTTCATAGTATGCTAGCATGATCCTTTGTATTTCTATGATGTCAGTCATA
>NW_006435839.1:0-1578 GCF_000325575.1 Pteropus alecto
AAGAAGATACAAATAAGTGGAAGCATATACTGTGTCTATGGGTTGGAAGAATCAACATCATTAAAATGGCCTTACTACCCAAAGCAATCTATAGATTGAATGCAATCCCTATCAAAATACCAATGACATTTTTCGGAGAGTTAGAACAAATAATCGTAAAATTTATATGGAGCCATAAAAACAAAAATAAAAACAAAAACAAAAACAAATAGCCATGGCAATGTTAAGAAAGAAAAACAAAGTTGGAGGTATCACACTACCTGATATCAAACTATAATACAAGGCTTCAGTAATCAAAACAGCATGGTACTGGCATAAAAACTGATACATTGATCAATGGAACAGAATAGAGAGCCCAGAAATAAATCCATGCCTACACACTCACTTAATATAAGACAAAGGAAGTAAGAATATACAATGGGGTAAAGACAGTCTCTTCAATAAACAGTGTTGGGAAAATTGGACAGATATATGCAAAAATAAGAAGCTGGACCACCTTCTTACACCGTATACAAGAATAGACTCGAAATGGATTAAAGACTTCAATGTAAGATCTGAAACCATAAAGCTTCTAGAAGAAAACATAGGCAGTAATGTCTCTGATATTAATAACAGGAACTTCTTTTCAGATATATCTCCTCAGGCAAGAGAAACAAAAGACAAAATAAACAAATGGGACTATATCAAATTAAAAAGTTTTTGTACAGCAAAGGAAACTATCAGCAAAACAACAAGATAACCAACCGTTTGGGAGAAGATATTCACTAATGATACATCTGATAAGGGGTTAATATCCGAAATATGTAAAGAACTTATCCAACTTAACAACAAAAAAAACAAACAATGCAATTAAAAAATGTGCAGAAGACCTAAACAGATACTTCTCCAAAGAGGAAATATAGATGGCTAATAGATATATGAAAAGATGCTCAAGGTCGCTAGCCATCAGAGAAATGCAAATTAAAACCACAATGAGATATCACCTCACACCTGTCAGAATGGCTATCATCAATAAATCATAAAAAAAGTGTTGGGAGGATGTGGAGAAAAGGGACCCCTCATGAACTGTTGGTGGGATTGCAAATTGGTACAGCTGCTATGGAAAACAGTATACAGATTTCTAAAAAAATTAAAAATGAGTATACCTTTTGACCTAGCAATTGCACTTCTGAGTATTTATCCAAAGAAAACCAAAACAATAAGTCCTAAAGATCTATTCACACCAATATTCATGGCAGCACAATTTACAATAGCCAACATATGGAAGCAATCTAAATGCTCATGAACAGACGATTGGATAAAAAAATTATGATTCATATATATACAATGGAATATTACTCAGCCATTAAAAACATGAAATCCTACCATTTGCAATGACATGGATGGACCTAGAAGTTATTATGCTGAGTGAAATAGGTCAGACATTGAAAGATAAATACCATATGATTTCACTTATATGTGAAATCTAAGGAGCAAAAAGAACAAACTAATCAAAAACAAATTCACAAATATAGTGGATAATTTTATGGCAGACAGTGGGGAGGGGGTTTGGGTGGCTGGGAGAATGGGGTGAAGGGT
>NW_006435840.1:0-938 GCF_000325575.1 Pteropus alecto
TCTAGGTGTGTGTCTGTGTTCTGTCTGTGTCTCTCTCTGTATGTGTGTGTCCGTCTATGTGTGTGTCTCTCTGTGTGTATATCTGTGTGTCTATGTGTATGTTTGTGTGTGTGTTTATCTGTGTGTCTGTGTGTGTGTTTGTCTCTCTGTGTGTCTATGTGTGTGTGTCTGTCTCTCTATGTGTGTGTGTCTCTCTGTGTGTCTATGTGTGTGTCTGTGTGTGTTTGTCTGTCTATGTGTGTGTTTGTCTGTGTGTTTGTCTCTCTGTGTGTCTGTCTGTGTATATGTTTGTCTCTCTGTGTGTCTGTCTATGTGTATGTTTATCTCTCTGTGTCTATGTGTGTGTGTTTGTCTCTGTGTGTCTATGTGTGTGTGTTTGTCTATGTGTGTGTGTCTGTGTGTGTTTGTCTCTTTGTGTGTCTATGTGTGTGTTTGTGTGTCTGTCTCTGTGTCTATGTGTGTGTGTCTGTGTGTCTGTCTCTCTGTGTGTCTATGTGTGTGTGTCTGTGTGTTTGTCTCTGTGTGTGTGTTTGTCTGTCTGTTTATGTGTGTGTGTCTCTCTGTGTCTATGTGTGTGTGTTTGTCTGTGTGTGTCTGTCTATGTGTGTGTCTGTGTGTCTGTTTGTCTCTCTGTGTATCTACGTGTGTCTGTGTGTTTGTCTCTCTGTGTGTGTATGTGTGTGTTTGTCTGTGTGTCTATGTGTGTGTGTCTGTGTGTGTTTGTCTGTCTGTGTGTGTGTTTGTCTGTCTGTCTATGTGTGTGTGTTTGTCTCTCTGTGTGTCTATGTGTGTGTGTTTGTCTGTGTGTGTCTGTCTATGTGTGTGTCTGTGTGTCTGTTTGTCTCTCTGTGTATCTATGTGTATCTGTGTGTCTGTCTCTCTGTGTATGTGTGTGTGTCTGTCTGTGTGTTGGGGTGAAGGGACACCTTTGTCACAAC
>NW_006435841.1:0-617 GCF_000325575.1 Pteropus alecto
TACTGAAAGAGATGAAAAATGAAACAGCAAGCTTGTGAAATAGAGTGGACCAAATAGAGGCAAAGGATCAGTGATACCGAAGACAGAAATCCAGAAATCTAGAAATAAATCAGAATGAAGAAGAGAGAAATCGAAGAATGAAAAATAATGAAAGAAATACAAGAACTAGCTGATACCATCGGGAGAGGAAAGGTAAGACTAATGGACATTCTCAAAGCGTAGAAAAAGGAGCAGAGATTAGAAAGTATTTTCAGACAAATAATTGACGAGAATTTTCCAAATACGAGGAATGAGCTGGAGCTTGGAATTCAAGAAGTCCACAGAACACCCAATTATCTCAACCAAGACACGTCATATTAAAATTATCAAAAATCAACAATAAAGGCAGAATTCTCAGGGCAGCCAGGGAAAAGAAAATGAACACATGTAAAAGAAAACCCATTAGATTATCCTCAGAACTCTCATACAATCTAGAAAAGAATGGAATCAAATATTTAAATTATTAAATGAAAGGACCTATCAGCCTAAAATAATGTATCCAGCTAAGCTCTCCTTTAGATATAAAAGAGAAATTAAGACCCTTCAGGACATACAAAAATTGAGGGAATTCTCCACTA
>NW_006435842.1:0-927 GCF_000325575.1 Pteropus alecto
AGATTTTTGATGATTGTTTCAATTTCCATTCTGCTTATCAGTCTATTTAGAGTTCTCAGTTCTTCTTGATTCAGTCTAGGAAGGATGTATTTTTCTGAGTACTGGTTTATTTTTTCTAGGTTACTTAATTTGGTATTATATACTTTTTCATAGTATTCTTGTATGATATCTTGTATTTTGCATTTGTTTTTTCCTATTGTTTTTTGTTTTGTTTTATTTTCAATTTCATTTATTTCTCCCCTAATTTTGATTATTTCTTTCCTTCTGCTGACTTTAGGCTTCATTTAATGTTCCTTTTATCGTTTTTGAAGATGAAGCATTAGGTTATTTATTTGAGTTCATTCTGGTTTTCGGAGGTAGGCCTGTAATAATATGAACTTTCATCTTTTGATCACTTTTGCCATGTCCCAAAAGTTTGATATGTTGTACTATCATTATCATTCGTTTTTATGTATCTCTTGATCTCTCTTTTCATTTCCTCTCTGACCCAGTTAATCTTCAGTAGCATTTTGTTTAAGCTCCATGTATTTCTAGTTCTTCCTGCTTTCTTTCTGCAGTTGGTCTCTACTTTCAAAGCATTATGATCATAGAATATAGTTGGTATGATTTCAACCCTCTTATATTTGTTGGGGCTATCTCTGTGTCCCAGTATGTGGTTGAATCTTGAGAACGTTCCATGTGCACTAGAGAAGAATGTATAAGCAGCTGTTTTGGGATGGAAGGCTCTGTAAATGGCAATTATGTCCAGTTGGTCTAATGTGTCATTTAAGGATGTTATTTCCTTCTTGATTTTCTGTTTAGATGATCTGTCCATATCCAACAGCGGGGTATTTAGATCCCCTACTACGAAAGTGTTTTGGTCTGTTCTCCATTTAATTCTGTTAGTAATTGTTTTACATACTTTGGGGCTCCCTGATTGGGAGCATA
>NW_006435843.1:0-1925 GCF_000325575.1 Pteropus alecto
TTTTTTTTTAAATTTTGATGTTCAAAATAATTAACTTCAAGTTTCAGAACACCGCATTCCTCAGTTACTGAACATCACTGAGTTTTTACACCAGTTTACGATACGGGTATGAGAGTGTCAGTTGGATTAGTATCCCAAAGACTGGCTGCATGTAAAGTATGCAAGAAAAATTCCAGAAAGGGTCAGATAAAGAAATGAGTGACGGAATGGAAATAAGGAAATATAAGATGATAGAGGAACAATCATATATTCTATCCTTAAGTGGCGTAATCTTGGAATTTCTGTATAAAGATTCTTTACAGATATCAGTGCCTTAGAATGATGAAAAAATATAAATTTAACAAAAATACATTTGAAAACCTTGTATGTAAGGTTTGTAAAAATCATAGAAAAAGAAGGAAAGAAAGGATTGTAGCAGGCACCTTTGTTGCTTCATGTTACTGCTGAGTTTAGCCGCGGGTGTGATGGACACATCCCCTGGGACTGAAACTCTGTGTGCAAGTAGTGTGGCCCACATTCAAGCCTAGTCAGGAAGTCTGGGGAGTTAATTCCTGAGAGGCTCATGGAAGAGTCCCTGCGGCCCAGAACAGTGAATCCAGTCATGCACTTACTCTGGGTTTTTCCTCCTTCCCTGTCTTTCTCTGTTCTGTCATCCCTGTTCCCTGTATCACATTCCAAATAAGTTACCTGCACCCAAGTCCCTATGCCTCGCTATGCTTCCAGAGAAATGCTCACTAATGTACTGACTCGAGTAAACACCACCTTTGATTTCGGTTGTACAGAGGCAGCATTAGGACGACTAAACAAAGCAAACAAACCAACAAACCCCAAAACATGTTATCCTAATTAAATACAGAAATCAGTATGAGGCAGCAATGATAATTCCCCTCTGTAGTTTTGATATGAGAGAGAAACTAAAAAACTAGAGAGGAGAGATGAAGCCACCCTCAAGCTTTGTTTCTGAAAAGGCCCCATTTAATATTTGTTTTGTTCACAGTTGTAATGTATTTGGATAATTTGGACAGCAAATAAAAGTAAACCGCTATCCTTTTTGTTCATGAATGCTTTCTCATACCGATAATGTACTTGATGAGTGAAACAATTAGTGAAATTATAATTCACTTATTTTCAGAAATGGCAGCTCAATATCAGTAGTCTGCAATTAACATTCTGTCATTTATCAGATACTTCAGATGAACCCTAACTCCTTAATAGATTGATATGTACCAAGCTCATTTTAGTATAACCATTAAACGATCACCAATATAATCCTTCTCAAAAACCTTTTAGAACATAATTGAAGTCAGATAATTAAAAACTCCTGTCTTTAATATAGGTAAGCCAAGGTAATCTACCAGTCTTTCATTGTGATGGAAGAGACATCTGTGGCTTCAATCAATTCTTTCTCAAAATTTTCTTCCTGAGAAACCTTTTTAACTTGATTGTTAAAAGCTTGTTTCTGTAGCAGTTCTCTAGAAACAGGTTCTCTACAAGGATGAAGGTACAACCAGATTTTTTACATTTATGTCAAGGATACCTCCAGCCAGTTGGTATCAGAAGATACTTTCGGTTAACTCTAGAATATCTAGAATTCTGGCATTAAACAGTAACTTCAGGCTCAAATTATCCAGTTCCTGCAAAAACTCACCTAAAACAACAGGTTTTGATGAAATTGGTCTGGAGACTAGGCTAACAAGTCTCCTTCTCTTCCTTCCTGTTACTCATGTTAATTCTATAAAACCTGTATCATATCCGAAAGCCCTAAATCAGTTTGTGTTAACTGAGAAACACATTGTCTGGTTCTGCCTATAAAAAGCTTGGAGGTTATCACTCCATCCTAACCACAGGTAAAAGGCTGAACAGACTTAAAAAATAACTCTTCTTGGACCCATAAAAGAGGGAAGCACACAGAGCAAAATGCTGTC
>NW_006435843.1:17720-22248 GCF_000325575.1 Pteropus alecto
GGCAGCTCATACTGCTGTGTCCAAAACTGAACCTCCTGTCCAGCCAAGCCCCATACCCTGTGCACTAAAGCTGTTCTTTCTCTTCTTCCCCCAACCTCTTTACTCCACAGGGATCCTCCTTAACTTCCAGCGTTCCCTCCATTTCTACTAATGCAATTATGAAACTATCCCTCCGTTTCTACTAATGCAATTATGGAACTTTATTAATCTAATATGCTCATCACCTCTCAAATTGATTTCCTTTCCAAAACGACTGTCATCCTAGGCTGGGCTATCCCCATTTTCACTTGGACCATTTTAGCATTCTATTGCTGTTTCCTTCGTATTCTCTCTTGATCATTTACGATTCTTTTTTAACACAATAGCCAAAATATAACTGTTGAATAATAGATAATCGATATACTCAGTAACTATACAATAATGTACATACGATATGCAATATATATCATAGACAATACATAACAGATAAACAGTAATGTATAATAATATCCAAATCTATAATTATAATTTTTCTGATTGAGAATCCTTCTATCCCGTCCTTGTACTCTTTAAGTCCTCATATAGTGCATGGCTACGCACGATTTTGGCTTTACTTTTTCATGTTCTAGTGTCATCTCAGGAAACTTACTTTTTCCTAAGTCAGTCTTTCTTGCTTTTTCTCTGTGTCTCAAATGTGCTATGCTCTTTCACATTTTAGGTCTGCATATATGACTGTCTCAGCTTGTAATATATCTTTTCCCTTTTTGTAAAACTAACTTTTATTCTTTTGTGGCTGTGCCAAATAATCCAATTTTTCTGCATCCTCACCATCATTCAGTGTTATAGGTATTTTCTATTTTAGTCATTCTGATGGGTATGTAGTGATATTCTGTTGTGATCCTAATTTGCATTTCCATAAAGGCTAATGAAGCTGAAAATCACTTTGTGTGCTTGTTATGCCATCTCGAAAAGCTGAAAACTTATAAGAAATATGTCACTTTTTCAAAAACCACAAAATACCCATCAACCAAACTCAACCAAGATAAAATAAATATTCCCAAAACCATAAAATAATTCAAATTTGGAAGCAAAAATTTCCCATAAAAAGTCTCCAAGTCTTGATTGTTTTACTGAAGAAATCTGCCAAATATTTTAAAAATAATTAACACCAATTGTACACAATGTCTCCTGAAAAATAAAAGGGAATGGGACACTTTCTAAGTAATTTTATGAGACTGAATTGCTCTAGTAGCAAAACCAGACAAAGATAGTACCAAAAAAAAAAAAAAAAAAAAAGAGGAGAGAAAAACTAGATCAATATCTTTCATTTACTTAGATGCAAAAATTCTCAACAAAATATAGTTCACACCTTTTTATTGCCGAGTAATATTTCTTAAGATAAATTTAATGCAGTTTGTTTATCCCTTCTTGATTAGTGGATATTTGGAATGTTTCTAGATTTTAATCCTATTTTTGTCTATATTTAGACCAAGTCTCTTCTGCAAAGATAGATCTTCACATGCCTTCAAGAAAGAGACTATTTTCCAGCATTATTTAGTTCCATTTAAAACTTTTGTCCTTTTAATTTGAAATCTCTATCAGCAACATATTTAATCACCATGATTTAGAATAGATTTGATCATAAATGGTCTGTCTTAGTCACTGGGCTTTAATTCATATTCTTTTACCTCAGAAAGGGTAAATTCAGTATCTGTCCCAGAAGAGGAGGGGAAGGGGGAAGGTGGGAAAGAAAAGAAGGAATAAGAAAATCACATAGGGGCTTGGGAAAGTGTCACTGTGGAAAAATTATTCAAATTTTAACCAATCATCCAAAAGCCCAACAACAATGCAAAACAAATAGTTTGTCAATCTAAGAGTCGCAGCTCAACACAGTCAGGGAACAACCTGAGTTAGAAAGCTAGAGAGCATTTTTATAA
This sequence comes from Pteropus alecto, assembly GCF_000325575.1. Classification (NCBI taxonomy): domain Eukaryota; kingdom Metazoa; phylum Chordata; class Mammalia; order Chiroptera; family Pteropodidae; genus Pteropus; species Pteropus alecto. Next base: position 19,637 of record NW_006435843.1, read on the forward strand.
TATAGTGATACAAAGATTTTCTATTTAACTTGTTTTTAATAATTTTACCCTTTTGTTTTTTCATTTCTTCAACAAACATACTTCTGGGATACTCTGCGCAAGGATTGTTGTAGGTGCTGAGAATACAGGTTTGGACAAGAAAGATGACGTCCCTACTCTTTTGAAATTTGCATTTGAGCTAGAAGGCGAGAGGAGAGCAACTTTAAGTCATTTATACATATCGCGAGTTCTTTAAATTGAAATAAAAGTAACATGGCACAGTGCTGGGAATCTGTGATTGTTTTTATATTATCCTTTATTCAAAAAGTTAGAAGCAGGTAACTATAAAAAATAAGTCCCCACTTTCAAAGTAGGAGTGTTAAGAGTCAGTAAGTCAGTAAAATTTCCATTTTGATTACATTTTCATGAGAACTTTGTAGTTTCTTCAAGGCTGTTAGGAATTAACAACAACAAAATCTACCTGACATTTTCCACCTGTTGAGATAGGTCACATCTATTCACGTTGCTTTTGGAACTGTTAGCATCCTGCCTTCGAACACAGAGCTCGGTAAACTTGCTCTGTCAAGGCCCAGGCATTAAATCTGTTTGGTTTTGCAGTCCGAAAGATAATATTACACAGGCACTTATATTGATGAAGGGAAAATAATTCTCCACAAATTTCTATTGATGAATCTAAAAATATAATAATAATGGAGCATAATTTTTTGTAACTTAGTTCTACTTCTGAGAAGAATGGCATTTTGGAGGAAAGGATAACATTTCACCTAATTGGGATTAAATGAGAGTATTCTCTTTCATCAAAATCCATTGTAAATGTTCTTCTTTTCATGCTAATTTTTAATGATATTTTACATACATCGTCTTTAAATATATATGTCTTTTCATACATATGCTGCCAAATACTATCAGTCCACAACCAAATGCTTTTAATTGAACATATTCATATCTTGAAAAGCATTTATAGAATTCTATTAGATTCTGTTCTTGATATATGCCTTTAAGCATATCATTTCACTGCCAATTGTTACTTCCAATGGAAAACTAGGTGGAAGCTTCTCAATTGCATAATTAAATGAATTTAAAAATATGAAAATTTCCTTTGCACTCACATTGAGCTTTGAAATATACTCCTGGAGATGTAGTTCGAGTTTGGAAAATCTACCTGGTGCAAATTTATGGCAGATTGAAGATCCTGCTTCTTAACTTTTGACAGAACATGAAGTGTATAAAGTAGTTTGACATTACTTGTGATTCAAACAATGTTCGTTGCTATCAAAACAGCTTTATCAAAGTGTAAGTTTCACATTTAAGTATTATTTTGCCTTTTAATTTTAGGCTGAACTTATTACAAACCATTATCAAGTCTGCAGCAAAAGTTAATTCAGTGCTATATAGTACCTGATAACAGTGGTGGAGGCAGTTATTCCCTTCCAGAAGAATTTCAGTGTAGACTCTGGGCTCGAAATATCATAATGAGAATCTACCACTACGAAGCCATTGAACAGCTCTTGATAGGACTAGTCAGAATAGCCAGCTTCTATTTCAGATAAAAATTTACAGAATAGAGGATGATTAGGTCCATGAAAGGGAATGAAGTTCACTGTTGACACTACTGATTGAATAAAGCATAATAGATTCGAATTTTTTCCTCAAAGTACCTGCTGATGAATAATAGAATGGAAAACCATAAACTTTAAATAACTTACAATTGTATAAGTTTTGTAAATCTGCCCAATTAAGCCTTTTCGATCGGTCCATATATATATTTACCACTATCAGTTGTACACAGTAGATTCCATTGCAGGTTATACTGAATTAGTACTTTCTCAGCTTAAAAATAAAATCTTTATCTTTCATCATCATTCCATGCAGACCATTCTTGGAGGCTAATTCTTCAGTCATTTAAAACTCAGTGTTGACTTATCAAAGAAACAAAAACTGAGGAGTGTCAGTGACATCTATAAACTCATCCAGAGCAGAGAAAAACAACTCAAATTCATTTGCCTTAAAAAATAAGACAAATTGATGATTGGTGTTGCTTCCAATGCAACTCTCCGTGCAACTGTTCTTGCTGAAGGCAACCATCTTAAGCAAGTTCGTTTTCTCTAAACACTTTTCCTCAGCTGCTGCAACCAAATATGATTTAACTCGCTTGCCATAGGTAAGTGCCTTTTATTGTTTGGCTAATAAATAAAACAACTGGAAACTTATTTTTGTTGTAGCACATTTTAATTTTTTATGAAGAAATTCTATAGTGATAAGATGCACTGTTTTAAATTTTCTGGTGTTTCTGAACATTGCTTGTCTGTGAGATGATAACATTGTGATGGGTGCTTAATTTGTTAATGTCAGTGTATATTCTTTAAGCATAAGTATGATGTCATTGCATATTAAACAATGATTTTCCATCTAATTTGGTACAGAATAATACATACTGCACAGGGCCTTAAAAATGCAGCATTTGAAGTCCACTCTCCTTTTTTAACTTTATGAGTATGCACTGGTATACAAAATAAATAAAATGTGTTATGGTGACATGTGGCATTTGAAATGCTGCCAAGTTATAACTGTTGTCACAATTTGTAGAGTGCCGAGCAGCAATATGAACCAAT
>NW_006435843.1:24383-28861 GCF_000325575.1 Pteropus alecto
GCCCTCGGCACGGATCCGGGCTTCAGACTTAAGGGTTTTGGCGAGGGCAGCAGCATGACCAGCCCGGCCACCTAGAAATGCACCGAGAGCCAAACGACTGGAGGCAAGAAAACCAATTTAATGTCATTTCATATTAATAGAAATCACAGATGATAAGGACATGAACTAATATGGAGCAGCTGCATATTGGATGAGAAAGGGGATCATTCAAATTTAGAAATACATAATTTTTCTTTGGGGAATCAACTGTGTTAGGTAACTAGTCAGACATGAGTGACCAGGGAGAACAAAGGAATAGGGGCCCAGCCTAGAGATCACCCAAAGAACTGGGTGTAGTAGGATTCTGGGTATGCACATGCTCTCTAGGCAAAGTTATTGCCTAGTGTCAATCAGGTGTCACTCAAGATGACCTCACTTTCCAGTCACCTAGGAAAGCCTTTGGATCCACTCATCGCAGCTCAAAGATAAGGCAGACTTGCCCGCTTCTGGGCCCTTTTTGCCCTTGTGGGCCCTCTCTCATTTTGGTGGCCTTTTGTGGCCTTTCTGCCCTTTTGTAGCCATTTTGGCCCCTTTGTGTTGGTTGCAGTGCTGGACCGATGTGCCTCCTTGGGGCATACTTTGCTTTCTAAAATATACTTAAAAAAAAAAAACTGTTAAATCTCAAGGAACTGTGATTCTTCACTGCAGACGTTTGAGAAAAAAATGAGGAAAAAAGCCAACTATATGACTGTGCCGTCATTATACCTCTCCCTCTCCCCTACCTGGGGCCACACTGAACTCAGATCGGCCCCAAAGGTGACAACTAGAAGATAGGAAAAAAGAGCAGTGATATAGTATGGTTCTCAGGTGACTATATTCGGTGACTATAATAGGAAATACAAAAAAAATAATAATTTGGGGGAAAGATGATGAGTTCTGCTTTGAGTACATTAAATTTGAAGAGGAAAACAATTCATAATTACCTGTGGATAGTTAAAGTTGTTATACTAGATCTTGGGCAAAGCATCATAAGTATCCAGATATTTTCTTAGGGTTGACCCCAGGTTGCCATTTTCCCTGGCAAACGAGGAAACAAAACAGTCAAAGAATTAGAGGGTTTGGCTAAATGGTAACTGAATGCATAAAATACATGGTCCAGGTTAAAGTCTCCCAAACTCGTAGTACATCTTTCTGGTTATGAGAAAATACCCCACTCTCCATCTAGTCTCATATTCCAGTGGAAAAATAACTTTAGTGATGCTGATGTAGGTAGGAGGCAGGAGAATTCAAATGTTAAATCAAGCTACATTCAGAGAGTGCAATATGCTGATCAGCCCTGCAGCCAGGCCAGGAGGACACCTGATGCACAAAGGAAGATTTCTGCTGGGATGGCTAACAACCCATTCCCCACACCTGTGAAGGGGAAACTGGAAAAACAGAGTCTTTAGGTGGCCTTGCAACACAAATAAAATCCTTCATTCCTTATGGCTAAAACTATAGGGACCCCAAAGCTTAAAGGCTGGGAACTGCCAGTAGGCCTTTCAGGCTCCATACCTTCCCCCTTCCTCACTGTATGTCCATATCAAAGGAAACGGGTAAACAAAGTCTTTAAACTGTAACTCACAGGAACTAAAGAATGATAGATAAACTTGATCCCCTGACACTATGGGCTTTTTTCTTTGTCTTAGATTTTTGTCTTTTCTTTCTCTAGTATTTGCTTTTCTCCTTTAATAAACGTTCCTTTTGACCCTAACTTTGGTGTGTGTTGAATTCTTTCTACACTCTCCACCAAAAGACCCTCTTTTTCTCAGTGCAGGACTTGTCTCCCCCAACTCTGGGGAATTTGGCCTGTCCTGCATCAATAAAAAATCATAGTAATGCCGAGTACTTAATTGTTTTGTAAGAGAAGATAAACATGGCTATACATTTAATTTTGAAGTAGTAAAAACACCTAAAAGGTGTCCAATTCTTTTATTAAACTTAATTTTATCATATGCTACAAATACATTACATATCACAAAACTCTCAAGTAGCATAATGCTCATAAAATTTCACTTTGATGTAAACTTTAGGAAATTTTTAATACTTGAGTATGAATCTTAAATTGAATTTTTATAGAAATATAAAATTTTCCATATACTTTTCCTGCAACCACTAAGAACAAAATTAATCAATCATGATGAGCCAGATGATTTTTTCATCAAAGTGAATATAGCGTACGAAACAACATGTAGATCATGTTTGCTTCTTTTTAAAAGACACATAATCCTGGGGAGTGAAAAATTCTGGATGTTGAAGTCATTCAAGGACAATAAAAATAATTACGTCCCATATTCAGTTCTAATTTCTTTGTTGCATTCTCTGTGCTCTGCTGTCATGGTTTCCCGGGGCACAATCTTCACTGTTATCTCCAATCTTCTCATAGAACTCTGCAAAGCATCAATTGAATTATACTAATTATTGATTCGAAAAATTAAATACAAAAGTTGTGTGTCCAGATTTGTGTTGGTGCAGGGCTAAGAGATTAGTCACAAGTGCAGAAAACCAGTGCTATAAAAAACAAACAAAAAGGAAACAAATCAGAACAAGAGATAATTAATAAAAATATAACCCCCTAGATGGTGTTCACAGGTAGGTTGAGGGGAAATGACTACAAAGCTAGAATATTTGGGGATTTGCAGACAGATGACTGCTTGATTACATTAAGATATCATACTTACATACACGACTGTTCCATTGCTGGTTTTTGTGGTTTTTTATTCAATCTCTAATCTTACATTAGTAAATTCTTTAAAAAAAAAAAAACTGTTGTAGGCATAATTAGTTATATTTTGGTGTTTTCTACTTTCTTTTAAAATCTGAACTCTATTTGCTTTATTAGTCCTGTTTAAAAGCTCATTGGTGTTTTTGGAGTGACCCTAGATTCTCTACTAAACTGAGCACATTTATGCATGTGGAATAAATGGAATAAACTGGAATTAGTTTGATGTTTTTCTTATAGTCTCATAAAATATCTTTTTGTCATTGTGTGCTGAAAACAAATTGCTGGTATACAAATGGTCCAGAAATCGTAATCGTTGATATCTAATTGTGCTCTGCAGTATGTACAGTGCTTTTCTACCTGTCAATGGTAGGGCTTTGTGGATAAACTGTAATTCCAATAAGATGGTTCTGATAGTAAAATCTAAAAATCTCCACACTTTCAATAGAGATGTACAGAGAAATAGATTTGCTTGGTGATTGCAGATGTGATCGCTGGTATGAAACTGCAGACTCTCTTTTTCTTAAAAGAGTAATAAACTTGAATATTATTGATATTGAATGGATGTGAATTTATATTACTTTCAGTATAGAACAGAGGGCATTTTAAGCACTGCAAAATCTACATTAAAAAAGAAAATAAAAAAAGGCTTCCAAAATATCACTTTCGTGCAGGCTCTCCGTTCAGTAAAATCCTGGTTTACTCTGATTCTGAAGAGAGATTTGTTGGGCGAAATAATGTTAAAATGCATGCCATTTTAGTTTAGATGTGCTCATTTGGATTCACAGCATGCTATAGCTAAGTATTTGATTGCCAATGTAGTGTAGGAAATTGGTTTGTGAAAGCCATACTGGATTTTCCAGCTAAGACCAAATGAAGACATTACCATTTGGGTTATTTTGAAAGGACTGAATACATCACCTTCACTTTGTTTTCTTGGGATTTGTTAGCCATTTTCTCTTTTTATCACCACCCCCCCCCCAACCCCCCCCCCCCACACACACACACAAAGACACAAACACACTCTGAGAAGCAGCAACACAGAATTGAGATGAAGGGCTTGCATTTGGAGGTAACCAAATATCAATTCTAGCCCTGTCCAACCGTTGTTCTTCAGCCTGTGCAAATAACCTTTACAGACTAGTTTCCTTAAGTACAAAACAGGGAAATAAAGCATCTTATCATTTTCATTTATGTAATCAATGCTTTTTCACAGTAATTTGTTTCAGGCACCAGAAATATCTAGAGAAGTAAATAGAATGCAGATCATTGTCCTGTGTGTAGCCACTGTCAGCATGCGATAGGGGACATCACTTGTAAAATTCTTAATCTTATAGCAAGAAATGAAAAGGGACATCTCTTGCAGAGTTCTTAATCTTTTTAGTAAATCTAGTTAAGTTTTCTTTCTTTCTTTGGGAAAAAGGCCCTCTCCTTCAAATCCTGATAATTGCCCTGAAACTGGTAACTCGGATCCTCTGGCTATTGATAAGGGTCATTGGTCCATTGTTAGCAAAAATAGTTAGGCCAGACAAGGCCCTTAGAATCTGAGAGGGGAGGGGACTTTAGGCCAAAGGTTTTCTTTTTCACTCTTTAAGAAATATATTAACCAAGCCTGTTTCCCTTTACTCACTTAATAGGCAAATCAATAATAGAAATAGATATATGATTTAAATAATGAGTTTGTATCTTTTCCTTGTCTAGGGACTGAGGTGGCACTTCGCCGGCAGGAAAACCAAGT
>NW_006435843.1:30465-33091 GCF_000325575.1 Pteropus alecto
AATGTGGTTTATCTGTGGCTTCTGTGGAAGGAATGGGCTGTGGAAAGCAAGAATGGATTCAAAAGTCATTTTGAGATGCTCAGATGAAAGGTGATAGCTTGAACTGAAATGTCAATAACAGAAATGAGAAGTAGAGGCATGACATAATTTAAAAATAATTCCAAATTAATGATACAAAAATGAACATGGGAAAAAGAAGAGTTTACCCCTTATGACTGACAAGTTTTAGATTAGTGCAGCTGTGTAAAAATACCATCATTTTATGACATATCAAAGACCAAAACAATGAGACACGGGTGAAAGGTGAAATTAAATTATTTTCTCTAATTTGAAGAAGCTGTCAGGTAGCTAGTCAGACATGAGCAACAAAGGGAACAAAAGAATAGGGTCCAGCCTAGAGACCCCCAAAGAACACCCCAATGGTAGTAAAATTCTGGTATGCACATGCGCACTAGGCAAAGAATCTTATAGCATCCAGGTGTCAATCAAAATGACCTACTTGCCAATCACCTAGGAATGCCTTTGGAACTACTCATCACGGCCCAGATATAATGCAGACATTCCTACTTATGGGTCCCTTTTGCCCTTTTGTGGCCTTTTGTGTTGGTTATTGTGATTACAGTTCTCTGTTATAGCTCTTCACTGGGACCATGTACCTTCTTGGGGTATTTTTGGTCTTCCTAAAATATACTTTTAATCTTTTCTAAATCTCACTGACCTCTGATTCTTTGCTGCGTTGATGAGGAAGAACTGAGGAAAAATGCTAAACACACTTCTGTGCCATCGTATCCCTCTCCCTGCCCCTTGCCATCGGGGCGACACTGAACTCTGATCCGGCTCCAGCGGTAACAAAGCTATTGAGACATGCAAGTCAAGATGCCTAGTAGGAAGTCAGCTATGTGAACCTAGAGACTAAGGGCAAGGTCTGAAGATATAAATTTGCAATCATCAGCCTATATAGCATTTAAAGGCATGAGAGCCAAAGAGGTTACCAAGGGAGAGACCATAGATAAAGAAGAAAAAAACAGAAGGCTGAGTTTTGGGGCTCTCAAACATTGTGAACTTGGTAAGTGAATTCAGCAAAGGGCACTATAAAAGAATAGCTAGTTAATTAGAAGTTAAGATATGGAAAAGCCAAATCAATATGCATTTCAGCAAGAAAGAAATAACGTTGTTAAAGGCTGCTGAGATGTAAGTTAAAATACTGAAAATTGATCATTGGATGTGGAAAGATAGAGATAATTTATTAATTTAACAAGAGACATAGGAAAATAAAGGTTAAGAAAATTGAGTATGGAAATTAATTTTTCTAGAGACATGTTTAGTAGCTCAAACAGAAGAAGGACCTGAGCAAAGAATCAATCTTGCCTTGTCAGTTGTGATTGATATTAAAGGTAAGTAAACAAAAACTATATCATAGTAACTTAAACAAGTATGGGATTACTTTTCTCATATTATAAGAAGCCTACTGGTAGGAAGTTTTGGATTTAGTTCAGCAGATTAAACAGTGTCAGGACCGCAATTCTCTTAACATTTCGCTCATGCTCCCAAGATGAGAGCTGCTACAGTAATATTCAGATCAGAAAAAAAAGGGGCAGAGGAAGAAGCAATAAATAATATATTCTTAGAATTAAAAAATTAATCAGTTAAGAAAAATTCCCTAGTAACAGTCTTCAAATTCTTTCTCTGACAGAATCAGGTCACATGTTCCACATCCCAGTTGAATTGTGAGAATTAAATATTTTGTTTTTCTACCTTCTATAATGCTCTAAATTGCAAACTTTATATTCCATACTAACTTCTTGTCAGGTCAACTTGAAATAGTTCAAGAGAGAAATTCCTACTTAGATGATCTATGCACAGATTTTTTTTAAATCCTCAAATAATTAATGAAAAGCAACTAATTAACAGACACTACTCTATGTTCCAGGGTCAACATTATACTAAAAACAAAATTCTGTACTCACTGTATAACAGTGGAGAAAACAGACAATAAATAAATAAACAAGAGGATAGTGAGAGATGAGAAATGCTATATTAATGAGAATGGTCAGGCTTCCTTAAAGAGTTGATATTCCTATAGAGATATGATTAGAACAAAGAATGTCTGCAAAGGCACTAAAGTGGACCATGGTTTATATGTTTCAAAGATAGATATGTTTCAAAGATAGTATACCTAAATGGAGTGACAAAGAGAAGAATGGTAGAAAATACGAATAGAAAAGTATCCAGGGCTAAATCATATTAATCTTTTTCACATGTGGTAATGAAATCATATAGATTTTCTTAAGACATAGTGGTGCTCCAATCTCTGCATCTGTCATTGCGTGGCATTCTTGATTTGTGTCTGGGCCTATCCTCTTATAAAGACTTTAATTAGGGCTTACCCTACTCCAGTATGGCCTCATCTTAGCTAATAACATCTGCAAAGACCCTATTTGCAACATAAGGTCACATTCTGAGATACTAGGGGCTAAGACTTCAACATATTTTTTGGTAGAACACAACTCAACCCATAAAAATTATATTGTAAATGAAGCAACATTTGATCCATTCTTTATTTATTCTAATTGTCATCACTTAGCTACTTTTATAGCTTAATTTTTATATGTGAGGTAAGTGAAAA
>NW_006435843.1:35284-47537 GCF_000325575.1 Pteropus alecto
TGCTTCTTGCTTATATTATTACCATACAAAACAAAGATAGGGAATTGCTATGATTTGTCTGAGACAGTCTTCTCTGCCCTATCACAATCCTGTCTGGGATGAGAGCTCTCACTGGTCGTGTGGTCCGGTTACGCATGATGGAGTTGGGAGTGAGGGGAGACAAAGCCATGACACAGGAGACAAACAATGTGTGCGTCTATGTGAGCAAAAGGAAAAATAAAGAACCACCATCCCCTGCATGCAAATCTGATGAAATGGGAGCAGAAGCAGGGATTTTCAGATTCAGAATATTAAGGGATAATTCTATGGATGAGGATCATGAGATGTTTCCTGCCTTAGACCCCAAGGGAGCTGAACTCTTTCCTGTGAAAGTACTTCTACTCAAACCAATGAACCTGCCAGTGGCATACAAACCAATACAATGAAGAACTGATGAGAAAGGCAGAAGCAGCTAACATGACACTAAAGCTCTCATATTAGTGTCAAAAGCGAAGTAATGACAATGTATCAACACACTGATGATGCAGCTTATTCAAAACCACAGGGAGGAAGGAGTGAATGTGCAGTTTTACTAATTTTATTATTTTAACATAAGAAGCACCCAGATACTTTTTCTCATTATCTTAGAATGAAGCACAAATCTGAACAGACAGGTTTCAGTTCAGTGGGAACTTTAAATCAGCTAAAATCTTCTGCCTCCTCATTTCTGGCACAGCACGTCTCTCTGGAAAACTATTATTATTCAGAGAGATTATTTGTTGAGAAAAGGATGAGTGACTAGTGATGGTCCAAAAGTGTTAACAAAAAATTTATAAAACTATTATCAGAAAGGTTTCAGATATCAGAAAATGAGCTTGTTATCAGCTCACCTCTGACTTTCATTTATGGATTCTAATTTTAGAGACAAATCTGTTTCCAGGCTCTTGATCACTTTATAAACTTTGAATTTATTTCTGGCAACAAATTTGGTTTCTTTAACTTGTCTCAAGCATTTCACGTTGTTCTACGCACCTCAGTGATTACATATGCCTTCCCGCATACAAACAACATTTGGTTAAGGATCAGTTTTGGCAGTTTGATCATTCTTCTCTAAAAAGGACATCTGTAAATATATGTAAGCAAAAGCTTTCAATCAAACACATATATGCAGAAGCTTTATCTGGTGAGGTGAAATTGACTTAGATATTGTCATGTCTTGAAAGGTCAGTTGAAAATGATTAGTCCTAGTGAACAACTGCCAGACCTATCACATGTTTCTTTCACCCAGTGAATGGCATGCAAAGCTGTACTCCCGGGTTATCCTCCTTGGAAATATATTGCATTTTAAAACAATAAAGAATTGACTTCTTATGTCATTCCCATAAGATAATATTCATTGAAAATTTTAATGAGAACTGAAACTGCAATCCAATAAACTTCAGAAAGTTTATCTATACAGGTAAGTAATTGCTAAAGAAAGATTCGACTCATGTTTCTCTACTAACAGCCTGGTGGATGCATACTCTCAAGTACACATGGCTACCTGCTACAATAGCTTTCAATTTGTTTTTCCTACTTGTATCTCCATCCTTCCCAAGATTCTTCACAGCCTGTCTTATATACCCCATTAAATTATTTTTTCATGGAAAGCATGTTGAAAATGACACATACTTGCTCAAAAACCAGCAGTGGCTCATTATTTATTGGGAAAATTTGTTGTCTTCATGATGAGAGTCAATGTAACTTTCTATTATGACAATCTTCCAATATGGAATGTTCTCTCCCCTCCTCTCTGCCAAACTCAGCACTAGATTTTATTTACTGTGTACTTCATGCATTAAACTATTCCTCTCAAGATAAATTTGATGGTTGTAATTCTCTTCATTTATATTTCCTAAGCACTTCTTTATGCTTCGTGAATCTCACTATCTCACAATTTTAAATTTTGGAATAACATTCTATAAAATTTTCTCTCTCAATCTAACGTGGCAATTTCTTCAACTCTGCATCAGTCTCTCTCTTTGATTTCGTTTTAGGGTTTCCATTTCTCAGTAAGGGGATGTTGGCATATGTACTTTTCTCTCTCCATTTAGTTTTAAGCTACATGTGCCTTTATATAAAAGTGAGTTTCCACTCTGATGATCTCTGTTTTTGGATTGGTGCAGTTAGACCACAGACTTTCAAAGTGATTATTGATACCTGGGATTGATATTTACCATGTTTTTAACTATTTTCTGTTCATTGCCCTTGTTCTTTGTTCTATTTTTGTTTCTACTTTTTTTCTGACTTTTGTGGTTTTAATTGAGGTTTGTGTGATTGTATTTTCTCAACTTAAGATATGTGTTATACTTAAACAAAATTTTAAGAATTATTTTTAGTGGTGCCCTAGAGTTTGTAATACACATTTATAGCTAATCCAAGTCCATTTCAAATTAACATTATACCACTTCGCAGATAGTATGACTAATTTATAATAAAATAATCCTAATTCCTCCCTCGTGCCTTGTATCCTTGCTGTCATATATTTCACTATATATAAGCATAAATAAACATATATACACGTAATATATATAAGCATACATAATCAATACAATATGGATATTATATTTAAAAAATGTTATCTGTTAGATTAAGAATAAGAAAAATAATTTAAAAAAAAATTTTGTCTTCACTTAGTCCTTCAATGCTTTCTCTTTTTTCAAGATCTGAGTTGTATATATATGTTGTTTCACTTTTCTCTAAAGGACTTCTTTAAAACTTTTTCAAAGGCAGGTCTACTGACAATAAACGCCAAATTTCTTTTTTATTTTCTTCTTTACTTTTGAATAATAATTTCACAGAATGCAGAAATGTAGGTTAGTGATTTTTTTTTCTCTCAACACTTTATTTCATGCTACTCTCTTCTAGCTTGCAAGTTTTCTAAGGAGACGTCAGCTGTAATTCTTATCTTTTTCTTTTATAAATAAAGTGTTTCTTTCCTCCGACTTCTGTCAGCTTTTATTCTTTATCCTTAATTTTCTATAATTTGAAATGATAAGCCTACGTATAATTTCTTTTGTTTTTTTGGTTTTCGTTTTTTTCTTTTTTCTTTTTTTCTTTTCTTTTCTTTTTTTTTAGCATATACCCAGCTCGGTGTTCTCCGAGTTTCCTGGATCTGTGGTATTGTATCTAACATTCTATTGGAGGAATTCTCAGTCATTTTTGCTTCAAATATTTCTTCTTGTACTTACTTTCTCTCTTCCCTTCTGCTATTCCCACTATGTGTATGTTATACCTTTGGTAGTGGTCCCACAGATCATGGATATTCTGTTATGTTTTTTCCCTTTCTCTTTGCTTTTCAGTTTTCAAGGATTTAGTTGATATATAATCTAACTCAGAGATTCAGCCATGTTCAGTCTTCTAAAAAAGCCCATCAAAGGCATTCTTACTTTTGTTATAATGTTGTTTATCTAGAATAGTCCTTCTTTTTTGATTCTTTATTAGGATTTCCATCTCTCTGCTGACACTGTCCATCTCTTCTTATACGCTGTCTACTTTATTCATTAAAACCCTTAAGATATTAGTTAGAGTTGTTTTAAATCCCCAGTCTGATCATTCTGACATCCCTGCCATGTCCGGTTTGGATGCTTTCTCTGTCTCTTTGAATTGTGTTTTTTTGCCTTATAGTATGCCTTGTAATTTTTTTCTTGATAGCTGAACCTGAAGTATTGGCTAAAAGGCACTGCTGTGAACAGACCTTTAGTGATATGGTGCTGAGGTGGAGGAGGGAGGAGGCCTTCGTTAGTCCTAGAATCAGGTCTCAGCCTTCTGGTGAGCCTACGCCTCCTGGATTGTGAACATCGAAAGTGTTTCTCAGATTTTTCACCCGCATTATATGTGACAGGATGGCTGGACTGGGCTGGGATTGGGTTTTCCTTGCATCAATTAGGCTTTGATAACACCCTAGCAAATTAGGCTCTGGGTAACCAGTTTCCCCTGAGGGCAGGCCATGTTAAGAACAGAGTGCTCAGGCATGTTTCAGAATGGTTTGTTTTCTCTCTCTCTGTTGGAAGCCTGCAGAGGTTTTTGTCTGATATTTACTGTGGGAATCTGGTAACTCCTGGAGATAAAACTCACAATATCATGGGCCCCCCTCTCCATGACCAGATCTCTGTGGAGTTTTTAACTCAGACTTGTCTACACTGAGCATCCAGGAATTCACACCAATTGCAGTTCGTGTTTTCCTACTGGGGCTCTGGTTCTTGTGGTGGTTTCCACTAGCGAGTCTCTGCTCTGGTGAGCCCTGACTCCCTGTATTCTCCTGTCACTTTGTCCAGTCTTGAGGGCAGTGGTTTGCCCTGTGTCTTCCACATTCTAGAACTCATTGCTTACATTGAATTTTAGTCCAATGATGTGATAGTCTGTCTATACAGATAAGGGCTTTTTCTATGTGATAGCTGAACATTTTGGGGACGTAGAGCAAGAAGAGGGAAAAAAGGAGCATATATATTGAAACAAATGAATGTAAAAGTACTCCAGAAGGCAAGGACAAATTGGAAACTTCTCAATTCTTAACTGAGCCTGTTTTATTCTCATTATCTACCCCAGTACTTCAAGTTCAACTGTTATGATCAAATCCTCTTTCCTATACCTTCTTTCATTTCATTTGTCTTTCATTTTGTTTTGTTGTTGTTGTTGTTGTTGGTTTTTTTTTTTTTTTGATATATAACATTATGTTACTTTCGGTGTAAAACGCAATGAATGATTCGATACCTGTATAGATTGTAAAATGATCACCATGATAAGCCAAATTAACATCTATCACAACATATAGTTAGAAATTATTTTTCTTGTGATGAGAACTTTTAAGATCTATTCTCTTAGCAGCTTTTGACTATGCAATACAATATTATTAACTATAGTCACCATGCTGTACATTACATCCTAACCATCTTCAGTTTCTATGTAGAGGAATAAGCTTCAATATGTAATAGCCTGATGGGCTTTTCCATTGCAAAGAAAATTTAAATTTGAGGAGGATTGTAAGGCAAACAGTAGTAAGAATGATTCCAATCATGTTGCCTTCAAAGCAAATGTGCAGCTCTATAAAATGAGTTGTCTTTATATCACACTTTCTTATAAGGACAATTTGCTATGAGATGACTATCACTTAAAGGCCATATTCTTTGCTCAAACAAAAGAAAATGAAATTATTTAGATGAAGTTTGAAAGACCAAGAGATGATTTGACAATAAAATTTAGAATTGAGTTTCTTCTGAAATGCCCTAATCACATTTGAGAATAATCCTCTCCACCCACTTGTGGTAAAAGCTTCCTTCTACACAAAAGGAAGAATTGGATTTTAAATAAGAAGATTTTGAGACTCTGCTATCTCCCATTCTGTTTAGAGCACTAAACAACTAACTAACACTACAGATTTGCTTAGTTCAAGTCTAAGTACATAAAAAGAGAACAGATTGTCAAATTACTTAAATAGACTGTTTAACTAGACGCGCCCATTTTTACAGCTTATTATTGAAAACAAACAATAAAAACAATAGGTAAATGGCACTTGCCTTGTTCCTTCTAAATCACGCTTATAAAAATGAAATGGAAGAACAAGCCCAAAAGACTCACCTGAATCCAGATTTCTTTAATCCAGTGGCCTTTTGACATTACAAAACTCTATTTCAGAATAACTTTATCTTTCTAAATCTATAGACCAAAAGTCACAAAGCCATAGGTTTAGCTTATATAGGTCCTCAAACATTGTGTGATCAATGCAAAATAAGACACTACTATTGCCTTAGTCATATAAAATAGCAATGAGCCAACAAGCAATGGGCACCTTCTATGCACAACCAACTGTTCTAGATGTAGAAATTACCTTGGTTTAAATTAGTTTTATTTCCGCACTCAAAAATGTATGCATAACTAATTATAATAAAAAACTAAACAATAAGTGCTATCATAAAATCATTTATTATTATGTAAGGACAAAGTAAGGCAGGTCATTTAAGATATAATTTTAAAACTAAATTTAACATATTTTCTATGTTTTGGTACAACTTTCTTTTGCGGTTATATAAAGCCTAAATGTGAATGATTTCGTGCATACATTCTGAAACTTAATGGAACTAGGAATGGCCAATTTATCTATAAACAACACTGGAGACCTAGAGCATCACTCATGTGAGCCCCCCTAGAAGAATTTCTTCTGCTCGATCTTACTATTTATTAATCTATTACTTCAGTGTTTGAAAGCTTAGCTGAGTAGAGTGTAACATCATAAATCATAGTAGACACATTTCAGAAAAGATATAAATAAAATACCAATATATACTTACAGAAACTTGCTACAGATTTCTATTTCAGAAATGGAACACTATAAAAGTCACAAATTTCCCTTCTATTCATAAATATAATAAAACTTCTCTTTTTCAGAGCCCTAGAGGCCCTCTATGTTCATTATCAAGCACCTAAAAACCTCCAAATCGCCGTGGTTTTTTGTTTGTTTTGTACCCAAAGGAGGAAAAACTTTCTTTATCTGCCTCTGTTTCTCCCCATATTCTCCTGTGTATTAACCTTTGTTGCTTCTCAAATTCCATAAGCATTTTATTGAGCACCTTCATCGGGGATTTCTCTTATGACATGTGTTTTTTCACTGAGCATTCATTAAGTACCTGTATTTGCCAATGATGTGCCATGAATAGAAACTTCTGTCAGATATTTTGAGATAGGTTCTATAGCTCACCTTTACTAAGATGGAATAAAGCTCAGGCACAGCTAAAGTAACTTACCACAGGTCCTGTAGATAATAAACTATACATTGTAAACAACTATCCAGATATATGTAACATAGCACCCTGTACTCGTCAATGTTCTATTTAGAGAAGAAAAACCTCCCTAAACATTTGCTCACATTGATATCAAAGAGACCAAAGGCTATGAGACCACAGTCATAGTAAGTATCTTATCTGTAGGACTAAATATTCTGGAAGAGGACATGAGGACCAGACCAGGTGTCTTACTTGACCACTTCTTCTCAAGTAATAAGATTTCGCTTTAAAGGAAAGGAGAAATTAGAAATCATAAATCACAGTGAATGGTAAAAGGTGTAATTGTATATGACTGTGTGTATGTGTTGATTTAAACCTCACACATCGTTCATAAAAGCCTATAGAACCCTGTTAAATGCTACAGAGGTAGCACTGATTAAAGCAGTCCCAGCTCTAAAGCTCAAAACTACAAGTATGTTAACTTGTGACAGGCAATGAATATAACCAGTGCACGGTGTTGTAGCCAATGAACCTAGAGCTGGGTCTGGTTCTTGCAAGCACTCTATAAATAAGTTTCAAATTGAATTGAATCCAATTAAATTTAATACCATATTTCCTTTTCTGCCATAATAAATTAAAAACTCCACCATATTAAATATTTCATTTCTATCATAACATCAGGACATTATCTATTGTATATATGATAGCAGAAAATTATGATTTAGTTTACCAGCTGAATATATGGCAATCTTTACTTGCAAAGCATAAAGAAACTGCATTGCTAGGTATACTCAAAATTAAGGCAATAATGAGTAACAGAGATAGTTAGTGGCCAAAGCTTCTCTCTAATTGCAATTCTAATCTTTCCCATGGCTGAATTCCATTCCACTGGTCTAATACACAAGTACTTCTGGTAATGAGAAAATCATTACATATGTTCTCACTTATGTGTTGGAGGCCTGTATGATACAGAGAGGTAACGAAGCTTGAGAAAAGTAAAACTCTCTTTGAAGTCAGGGAGTTGACAGTGTGAGTCTCTGCTATGTCACTTACATCCTTGGTGGGCCTGGGCTAATATTATTTTGGGTATTTTACAAATTAGTTCCCATTGCAGACTCTGGTGAAATTTGACGGAAGTGAGGATGATAAGGCTTGTTTAAGGTTTTTTAAAGGAAATTGGAAAATTAAACTAGAATAAAAATCTTGGAATGAAAACTGTGGACTCAAACACGTGTCAGACATTCACCAATATCAAAGACAACGGTGCTATATTGTCATGAAGATGCTACTGAGCTTATCCCAATGTTAACTCACATTATGACAACACTGATGATGTCCTTGGAGGTAATATGCATTTAGTTTTCCTCTTCACAGTTTGAGAGCACTGCATGTGAAATATACATGTGTTTATAAAATGTAGATCTAACTGAATTAGAATGAGCTTATTTCTTCATACACTGAACACCTGTTTACACAGTGCCATCCAGTGTAGTTTCCATGGATAGAATTTAGAAATAAAGACTTTGTTATTTCCTGCACCTTCTTTATTTTTAACAGATCATATATTTCTTTATAGTTAGTTATATTTTCAAATGAGGATTTATTTTTCCTCTTTACTTGCTGGTATTTGAGAGAGTATCCATTCATGAATGAAAGCTTTCTAGATAACTGTATATCCTTTAAGCCACCAAAGTGGATTTGAGTTGCAAAATCCACATACAGTAATTTCACAGTTTTTTCATGTTCTTCCCCTACTTTCTCATTTCAGTTATCCCTTTCAATGACTGAATTCTCATCTTTTGCTTTACTTTCTGATCAATGTAGTAAAAGTTTTTCTTTAGTAGTAGATAGTGAAGCTGGACAGTATATAAATAATCTCAGCTTTTGAAAGGCAGAAATCTGTAAGGAAATTTCTTTCCAAATACTAACCATGTATTTTCTTTATTTTGTAAGTAGTTTTTCTTTGGTCTGTTACACATATGGCTCAATATGTCACCATTTTTACACGTGTTCTATAAAGTTTAATGACAGGCTTGTTTTAGGACTGGTGTTAATCTGTACCTGATCCAGAAGAATCACAATAACTTAAAATATGTTTTGCAGCTCCCACTTGACCCTCTCTAAATTCCACTTGCAAAGTTACCAGTTCCTTTTTTAGTCTATTTTTTCTTCCCATGCCTTATCATATGTTGTTAGGATCAACCAGCTGGCATGTTCAATATTCTTCCTTGAGATTTTTTAAGCCAAATCCAGAGTACATGAGGTATATTTTCTATCTTCTTAGTTACTGTACGCAATTGTTTTGCCGATTATTTTTTAACTATATAATTTTGATTATTAATTTTCTAGCCTCCAAGATCAATTTCTTCACCACATTCCAAACATTGCTAAAAATTTCTTCTCTATTTTCTAGCTTCAACCAGCTCCCCAGTTCTATGTTTTTATTATGGTAATTCACCATTTCAAGAACCAAATTCTATATCAGTTTTCCTTTGCCGTGTAACTGACAAAGAAGGGTGACTTAAAACAATAATTATTTTTATTGTTCACATGTTTATTCATCACATAATTGTGCTTTGTGATGGGTTAAGCTCTGCTAATCTCTGCTGGGATCTGCAGATGGTCACCTGGCAGGTTATCTGGGGACTCATTGGTCAAGAAAAGCCACATTCACATGTCTGATAATTGGGTGGCTGATAGCTGGGACAATGGTGGTGATGGTACCATATGAGTAATGTCATCCAGAGCTTATTCCTATGGTGGTAGCAGAGTTGCAAGAAAAAGAGCAAAAGTACCAATGTCTTTTGCAGCCTAGGCTCAGAACAGGTATACTGTCAGTTCTGCCGCATTCTATCAACAAAAGGAAGCCTCAGTGTGAGATAAGATTCAAGGGATAGACAAGTGCACTTCACCTCTTGATAGAAGGATGCAGACTTAGAGAAGTGTGAAGAATCGGGGCCATTTTTGTAAGTTGCTCATCACTAAGACCACCAACATTTGGAACTTAATTGACATAAACATTTATTTCATAGCTATTTCTAAATTGATTCTTCTATTTCTAGATCGAGTCAACTTGTCATTTAAGTTTTGAGAATAAATCCAACATGTTTTAGATATTCTTAACTTTGTCTTGAATTGAAAATTAATAGTAGAAACTGAAGAGCAATATTCAAAGTTTGAACTACGATTATTGAGAGTGATAATCTGAAAAATATTTTCATCTTCTTTTTTTGATGACTTTAAAAAAGACCTTGAAGAAGTCAATAAAACTCTTAACTTCATTATTTGTTCAACATGCAGTGTAGTAAAATTAATGATAATTGGTATTTATCTTCAAAACACATTTGCCTTTCATTATTAGAAAAAATAGATCATGATTAGGAACAAATGGTTCAGATCTAGTAAACATCCCTCTGCCTATTTGGGATTTTGTTGTTGGACCAGAGAAAAAAGGTAGTGGGTGTTTTCTTTGCCAATTATTCTAGGACATGGTTGGTCCTGTGGCAGAATGTGAGTAGTGAGAGATTTGGTCAGCTTCAGAGTCACTCCATCTTGACATTAAGATTTTTACCTGTGGCCCAACCGAGATAGGCTATAACATTGGTAAGGAGAGTTTCTTTTTTTTTTCATAAAAAATATTGGGATGACATTAGTAAAATCAAATAAGTTTCAAGTGTACAGCTGAACAGTATGCCATATATTTTGCATTGTGTGTTCACCACCCAAAGTTAAAGTTCCTTCCATCTCCAAATATTTGACCCCTTTTACCCTATCCACCTCCCCTCCCTTCCCTCTCATAATCACTAATCCACTGTCCACTGTCCGTGTTCATGAATCCCTGTTTGTCATATTGGCTTGCTGCTTTCAGTTTTACACTTTTTTTTTTTAGCTACAGGAGGAAATAATGCAGATCCCTGGCTCTGACAAATAGCTTTTCATCACACTGTTGGTCTTCTCTGCGGTCCTCACAAGCTTCTAAATCAGTACTTCTGAAAGAAATAAAATAAGGATGCCTTCTCCCAGACCATGCCACAAAGTAGAAAGGAAAATCATTGACCTTAGAGGAGTCATCTGGAAGGGGGTAGAGACCAGCAGTCCTCTGTCAGAGGTCAGGAATAGGGGGGCCTGGGAACCTGTAAGTTTCCCATCAGAGACAAGATATGAAAAAAGAAGTGGAGTATGTCACCAATGTGTTTGCATTTCTAGAGTCTCTGGTAATTACTCGTGAGGGAACCCCAGAAGAATAGATTTCCTGGGGACTCAGAATCATACTGCATACGTTATGAAGAATAAAACAGGAGTGACCTTTTTTATAGGTCCCAAACAGGTGAAACAGTTCATATCAAGAAAATGAGATAATGGAATACTGTACATAAATAAATGCTAATGTCATTTCCTTGTCTTTGAGGCTGTTAATTCCCAATGGAGAAAGAATGCAGTAAATTATACACAATGGTCTGTAGATAGTGCAAGATGAAAAGATACAAATACCTAAACATCTGAGAACACTTGAAAATATAAAAATGTCACCTAATGCAGTTGTACCTACTTAATAAAAGAGTTAGCAGGTAAAATACAACAACAACAAAAAGAAATTAATCTATTTTTTTATTATCTGAAATACCAAAATCAACTCAAAGTAAGCACCTTTTCCATAAGGACTCAAAACGCTGCTGTGGGGTTGGACGTGAGAATTCAATTTGCTTTTCCACGTCCAGAGAAGGATTTGGTCTGAAAAACTTTGTAGTCCAAGATGGTTTACACTGTAAAAATTGAGCAAGAAAATAGAGTTAAAAACCTTGTGCAGCAATTATTCTTGCTGTCAGCAGGAGCAAAATTTATCATGTGGAAGTCAAACACCCTCCTGAGTTCTTCCTCAGATTCCTAAGAAAGGTCTTTGGCAAGAACTGCCATTGCGGGTAAAAACAGACCCAAGTAGCAGCTTTCATATGAACTTGGAGTATATTGTTCTTTATAGAAATATACTTTGTGGGATCGGTGAGGAGTCATCTACTCCTGAGTTTAAGAATGGCTACATGCCTCGCATATCTATTCCCTTTCACACACATTTTGAAAGGAGACTTGTCATCCTACCTGACTCCTATGTGCTCTATGTCTGTCTATTTGTGTATATATCTGCTATAACTATATGTTGGCCATTTAAGCTGGCCAAACTATTAATGTGGGGACTTCCTTTCTTTTGAGAGAAATTCCTCACTGGGCATATATCTTTGAGATATTCACTCTTTCTTCTCGATTTCTACATCTCCGGTGGCTACCCACAGGGAAGTAGGAAGATGTAAGGAAAAGCTACAGATCAACAAATGAGCCAGCTTATGGGCAGTGATTACCGTAGAAGTCCTGGCAACTATGTCCACTGCACACTTTCTGCCTCGAGATGGCCACCTGTCACTGTGCTCATTACCTTGCATCTTATTCACACTGTGGTTCTCACCTTCTGAAGTCAAAGAACTGTCCTTTATTTTATTTAGCAAAGAATGCCACTGATTCTCCAG
>NW_006435843.1:50318-52389 GCF_000325575.1 Pteropus alecto
AGTAAGAGTGTGCACGGCCAGATATGGTCACCTTCCCTAGGGGGTAGGAGTCTGTCCTTCTACATGCATCTGACTGAGTAACAATCTGCATCCCAACTGTGTGCTAGGTCTCGTTTTCACCTTGATAGCATATTTCCAGTAAAGAACATAATAAAAAAGTATTGCTTTAAAAAATACCAAAAATATTTCAATTAAAACTACATTGAAAGAAAAACCTTCCCAGAAATACCACTACTCAATGCATGCTTAGAGAATTGCATACATTTGTGGAAAGACGCACAATGGAAAAAGACTAGCCATTGGTAATGCAGATGTGAATCAAAGGCACGTATTATGCATAAAGGCATAACTTTTAACTACTGAGGATTGCTGGGGTAATGCAAATGTGCCCCAACTGTGCTCTAGAGCGTTTCATCACTTTCTACATAAAAGCTTTTTATTTCTACAAATGTCTTACTTGAGTTAGGTTGTAGTCATCATGACAATAACAAATATGTCTTGTTAACTGAGATCCTTAGGTTGCATTTGGGCATCAAATTTAAACATATATTAAATTAATAACGATATTCTCAAAATTGAATACTCTTCCCCCTTGACATCCTATCTTCTACTTAACACATCCAAATATCCTTTTTTAAGTTTATGCTAAGTTTACTAGAACTTATTTCAGACCCCCTTTTCAACTCATTTATATGGAGATCCCCATGCAAGAAGCCACATAGGGCAGGAAAGATTTATCCAAGTTCAAATTTAAAGAGTATTTTTTCCTTCTTTCTATAATACAAGCTCAAAGGTCAACATATCAGCACATCAGCATATTTCCTTGAGCTGTTTGCCAGGTATTCACAAATTCAATTGCTTTTCAGTAGCATCAAGGAGGATTCTTACATGGTTTTATTCTGCAACTCTGAATTTTTTTTTCCTGCTGCTTTTTACTTTGTTTGCTTAAAAGAAAATCTGCCATTTTTTTGTGATGTATCAGCAGGTTTCATTCTCATCGTGGGTGGAACAATGACTCATCCAAGAAATGAATAGTAGCCTTGCATCATATTTTCAATCTAAGTAAGATGAGAAATTTTGTGTAGTTATTTTCATAGCAAGAATAAACTTTAGTTTATGACAGATATGAAACAATTATTCACCTTACAGTTTACTTTTACTAAGTAGTTGATGCTGGATTTTCTTAAATATTAAGACTTCTTAACCTTCAAACTCCCCATTCTTCCTCATTATATACTTCTGTGCTTATTATATGCTTACATGTAAAAATCACCCTTTCTTCCATTTTCAAAGAAATTGTATATAGGTCATCGCTTCAGTTTGAAAGTGACTTTTGTATCCACTGTTTGTCATTGGTCACAAAGCAAACATGTTGAGAGAAGAAAACAGATTCATTCAAGCCACATTTAGAAGAGCCACTCATTGGTATTTGAGTGGCCTCACAGTTATGTCTCTGATTTGGCCACGATTCTCCACAGACACAGAATCAAATTCCTTATGTATGAGGACATTTATTATGGGAATTGGCTCACATGAGTATCACGACTGAGAAGTCCCACAATCTGCTGTCTGTGAGCTAAAAAACCCTAAAAGCCAGTAATCTGAGAACCAGGAACCCCAATGTCTCAAAGCAAGAGAAGATGCATGTCCTAGCTCAGAGAGCAAATTCACCCTTCCTCCAACTTTTTCTATTATTCAGAACTTCGACAGATTTCATGATATTCTCCTGCATTAGGAGGGTGATCTGCTTTACTTGCTAATCTCTTCCAGAAACCCCTTACTGAGAGATAAAATTTTACCAGCTTTCTGGGCCTTGCCAAGTCGACACATAAAATTAACCATCACAGTCTACCTCTGTAGGTCTTCCTATAATTGAGATTATTATTATTATTTCAGAAAATGCAAAAGTTGAAAACAAAGGAATGCCCATGGGAATTGCAGAGACTTGCCACCATTCATTCTGAATCACTGCTCCTGATGCTCCTGGAACCTGAGCCCGTATATGGGGCCACTCTTTGGCATGAGCAGTGTTCTCCGTGGCCAAGGAATAAAGAAGAAACTAGGAATAAAG
>NW_006435844.1:0-3100 GCF_000325575.1 Pteropus alecto
CAAGTCTTCTGCGGTCACTTCCAAGCTCTCATGAGCTTTGGCAATGTGGCAATGGGGCAGGGATAAGAACCATCCTGGGTCTCAGCCACTTGCCATACACACCTGTCCAGTTTGCCCAGTCATTCTTTGGAGAAGGCCCCGTCATGCCCCTCCCCTCTGCCCCAAGGCAGAAACCTGGCGGTCTTTTGAATCCTCTGGTTCTTTCACCTCTACATCCTTCCTCTAGTTTTCAGGCCCTCCTTTCTGTTCCATGGGGCAAACAGAGCAACTGTGGTTAAGCACAACTGTGGTTGAGCACGAACCTGCTGGCACTGTTCCCCTTTTTAAAACCCACTTAAATTGCACCCTCACTGTGGTAGACTGAATGAAAGTCCCCCAAAGATGTCCATGTCCTATTCTGCAGAACCTGTACACATATGATGTTACAAGGCAAAGGAGGACTGAGGTTGCTGATGGAATTAAGATTGCTAATCAGCTGAATTTAAAGATTAAGAATATGGTGCATTATTCTGGCCAATGCAATCGCAAGGGTACTTTAAATGTGGAAGAGCCAGGTAGGAGAATCAGTGCCACAGTGAAATAGCATGGGAAAGACTGGATAGGCTGACAAGTCACTGCTGGTTTTGAAGATGGACGAAAGCCAGGGGCCAAGGAATGTAACCAGCTCCCAGAAGCTGGAAAAGGCAGGGAGACAGATTCTCCCCAGAACCCTTTGGAGGAATGAAGCCCTGACATCACCTTTATTTTAGACCAGTGAGACCTTTTGGTATTCCCAACCTCCAGAACTATAAGATAATGAATTTTCATTATTTGAAGCCACCACTTTGTGGTAATTTGACACAGCAGCAATAGGAACTGAATTCACTGACCACCCTGATAAAGTCCATTCCCCTTGACTTTGTTTACATGGGCTTCAGCCCCTGAAAGGATCAATCTTGGGGCTCATCTCTCATCACTATTCCCATCCTCTCCAGCACTCCCTCCTTTTTCTAAAGGAGAGAGTTTTTTGCAATGTTCTTTGAGGCTCATCTTAGAGAAAGTCCTATTTGCTGAAAATCACTGTTTCCCAGGATAAAAAGGGAACCATATTCTTATGAAATTTCATAGCAGCTTTTGTTTTTTGATATTTATTATAACAGTGCAATATTAAGGTAATAGCTTAAAACATCTGGAGATGACTCTATACAGTATCTGAAGACAGTGGATGTCAATTATCAGAGGGCAGCCACTTTTACTGTGCAGTTTAAATGGCTTTAGCTGAATTGTGGATTTTCTTCTTTGTTCCACAGTATACTTTCTTGGGTGAATGATAGGCTTGAAGAAGGGAGTCTGAGCACTGCTGGGAGCTATGGGTGGGTGTGAATCCTTTGCCTCCCTGAACTGCTCCTTTTCTTTCTTAAAGTTACTCGTGTCTTTCATTCATTCAACAAGTATATATTGGGTACCTACTTTATTCTAGGCACTGGGGATGCAATGTAAACAAA
Organism: Pteropus alecto; assembly: GCF_000325575.1. NCBI lineage: Eukaryota > Metazoa > Chordata > Mammalia > Chiroptera > Pteropodidae > Pteropus > Pteropus alecto. The sequence goes on from NW_006435844.1 coordinate 1,485, forward strand.
ACAAAAATAAATTCCTGTTCTCATGGAGCTTACACTCATTTGTGGTTTCTATTTTATTTAACCTCCCATCTAAAAGTTTACAATCATACCAGTGTTAGGTTCCCTGGTAATTCTCAAGGTGCTGTAATATTGATTCAAAGGTATTTACTGACAAGGAGAGTGGATCTGCCAAAAGCTGACTGATTTTACTGAGACTTTGAAATATCTGTTGGGCAATTTGTTCTCGACTCATTTACAGAACAGGCATTATTCTGCTGATTAACATTTACTGAAGTGAGAAAAGTCCTATTTTAAGCTCCTTATGTGTATATATCAGATAGGTTGTCATCTTTAAAATCCGAAAGCAAAGAAAAGATCAAAACAGGATGCTAGTGACCTATATCTGTCCGACTGCTAAGCAGTATTTACTTCATCCCAAAGTGGATTCTAGTCTAACAGATTGCAACAGCCATGGTTCCACTCCCCAGTGTGTCTAATGTAGGGAGGAGGCAAGAGAATTAAAAATGTTAATCAAGCTACATTCAGAGACTGCAATATGCTGATCAGCCCTGCAGCCAGGCCAGGAAGACACCTTCAGAACAAAGGAAGATTTCTACTGGGATTGCTAACAACCCATTTCCCCACATCCGTGGAAGGGAAACAGGAACCAACAGATTCATTACCTATGGCTAAAACCATGGGGAACCTATGGATTAAAGGCTGGGAACTGCTAGCAGGCCTTTCACTCTACATATTCTTACCTTTTCGGGCTACATACTATTCCCATTCCTCACTATATATCCATATCAAAGGAAATGAGTTAACAAAGTCTTTTAAACTATAACTCATAGGAACTAAATGATATGGAAACTGAATTCCCAGAACATTCAGGGTCCCTCTCACTGTCTTTCTCTTGGTAATCAACCTCTCTCTCTCTCCCTCTCCTTTCTCTCTCTCTCTCTCTCTCTCTCTTGAGGACACATCAAGAAGGCTCTATCTCTATCTCTCTCTCTCTCTCTCTCTCTCTCACTGTCTTCATTTCTCTTAGTCCCTCTCACTCTCTACCTCTGAGAGGAGACCACACTCTGTGGAGTGTTACCCCTTTTCTAATAAACTTTCCTTTTGACTCTAACTTTGGTGTGTGTGTTGAATTCTTACTACACGCACCGCCAAAGGACCCTCTTCTCTCAGTTCAGGCCTTGGTCTCTCCCTCAACTCAGGGAAATTTGCTGATCCTGCATCGTCTCTACTAGCACCTGTGTAAACCTGACTAACCTCTGACATATAAATTTCTGAAGCTATGCCTTTTGATTGTAGTGCCTGAAATTATGCCTTTTGATTGTAGTGTAAGTGCCTGACATTGAGCTTTTGCTTGCCAAGTCATCCATTTCAAAAGACATCCACATCTTAAATAAAGAAATTGCCAGCTGTATGACACAGCTACTAGCAAAACAACTGGATAAGAAACTAGGTCACCCCCACCCATGAAGTTCCCTTTTTCAGAAAGCCCTGGGTAACCTAGATAACTGAGCCCTTGAAAGACCCCACTTTTTCCTTCCCATGCCCTACTTCCTGCTCTTATACTTTAGCCAACAAAGAGAACCTGTGTAACCCTAGGCTCCCCACCATCAGACCCT
>NW_006435844.1:3200-8354 GCF_000325575.1 Pteropus alecto
GAACCAAATAATCCCCAAGCATTAAGCCTGGGATACAGAAGCAGCTGTGCTGTTTCATCATACCTACAGCTCTGCTCCCAATCCCACCCCCACCTCCCGCATACATGCATGTGAATTTTCACATTAGAATATCCCTTGCCTGTGCAGCTCAAATGATCTTTTGTTTCAATCATCTGGTCATGGACCTGTTTATTCCCATTTAGTTTAACTTGCCTCTCTTCTCTCCTTCATGTGCCTCAGGCAAACTTTCCTTCTGGGATCTCCCTTTTGTCCTTGGTTGAGCCAAACCATGTGCATTCTTAGAATGTATCCATTCTCCTAACCTTGAGTTTCAGGAGCTTTACACAGGAACTCAAGTCCCTTGCAGTTAGGACCAAGCAGACTGGGTTGGGTTCTTGTGAACTAACTGATAAAACTGGCTCAACAGATGAAGAGCCTCTGGGAAAGATCTCAACCTGTGTCTACTACTTGAGACAAGGCACATCTGGAGAAAGTGTGGGTAGGCCTGACCTAAGGATATTTTCAGATCACATTTAGGGTGGGTTCTGCTTTAAGAGAATTTATTCTGAGGGAAAACGGAGCCAGTCACAATGACCTTAGCCCAGGAACAATGCCTTGTCATCTGGGGAGTACAGCTATTCTAATGGCAGCACTGGGATTAGGACTACTATTTTTGCCTGTTCTAATATATGCTCAACTGTATATCTATCTTAACAAAGGCAGGATCATAAGTTCTCCCAAAGAGAACTGTTTTCAAATAAACTCTTTTACACTCTGGTGTGCAGCTCTCATTTATAAAGTGTAACCTAAAGAGAGGAAAACATCCTTCCCCCACAACATGGCTTTAAAGTGTAGACTAGTACTCAGCTCTGACATCATGAGGACTCTAGGTATGGGCGGTGGTTGGGAAAATTAGAGGGAGCAGTTGGAGGGACTTAAATGCTTGACAGTAAGGCTTAATGTGGCAACAACACCTGGAAAAATCATGTGAAAGCCACAGAAATTCAGGACGTGGAAAATACCCCTTGAAGATTTCTAGAACTAAAGGGGCTGGTAAGGTAAGGTTATTAGATTTTCAGGGAGAAGAAATCCTGAATTTCCACAATGCCAACAAATACTGACATTTAATTAAATGTCAATTACTTTGCAAAGCAGAAAAAAATAATGAGAAGTCCACAGTACCTTCTGTTATGTTTTTCATTACCTAACCATCACTTATTTATTGCATCACTATGATGGAGCATCACCATAGCCTTCAACTGGCCAAAAAAATGGGAAAAAAGAGTAGAGGTAGTCAACCTGCCTCTTAAAATTCTTGCTCAAGAAATGCTCACATCATTTTCACTCATATTCCACTGACTGGAATTCGGTCACCATTTACTGAAAATCCTATCTGTCACAAGCTGTGCTAGGACAACTGAATAGCCATGTACGTAATAATAAAGTTATCTCAGCAAACTAGGAAGAGTGGAACTTCCTGGACCTGATAAAGAACATCTCCAAAAACCTTATAGCTGACATCATGCTTAATGGTTAGAACCTAGAAGCTTTACCTTTAAGATCAGGAAAAAGTCAAGTATGTTCCCTCTCACCACTCCTCTTCAACATTGTACTGGAATTTGTAGCAAATGAATTAAGACAAAAAAAAAAAAGGATGTAAAAGGAACACAGCTTGGGAAGAAGAAATAAAACTGTTTTTGTTTGCAGATGACATGATTGTCTATGTAGAAAATCTGAAAGAATAGACAAAAATCCCCTGGAACTAATAAGCCATTCTAGCAAGGTGGGAGGATAAGTAAGGTTAATAAACAAGTCACTTGCTTTCCCATTTACCAGCAACGAACAAGTGAAGTTTGAAATTAATAACACAATACCCTTTTGCATTAGAACCCCCAAAACAAAGTTGGAGAAGCTTTATTATTTTCAGACAAAGCAGACTTCAGAACAAGGGAAAGTATCAGAAATAAAGAGGGACTCTACAAATGATAAACGGAGCATCAAAAAAGGCATAATAACCCTTAATGTGTATGCCCTTAACAAAAGAGAATCAAACTGTCTGAGGCAAAAACTGATAGAACTGCATACGACTCTACTGTGATAGTTTAACTTCAACACCCCTCTAACAGTAATTGACAGATTCAGCAGTCAGGAAATCAGTTAAGGACAGAGTCATACTGAACAACACAATCAGTCCACAAGATCTAATTGACATCTAGAGACTACGTCATCCAACAACAGAAGAATATAAATTCTCAAACTCACATGGAACACAACAAGATAGACCATATTTTGGGCCATAAAACACACCTTAACAAATTTAAAAGAATAGAAATCATACAATGTATGCTCTCAAACCACAATGGAATAAAAGTAGAAATCAATAATAGAAAAATAACTGAAAGCTCGCAAATATTTAGAGATTAAACAACACACTTCTAAATTATACATGGGTCAAAGAACTCTCGAGAGAAATATAAAGCGATATTTTTTAAATGAATCAAAATTAAAAACAACTTTCAAAATTTTATGGATGCAACAAAAGCAATGATTAGTAAATATTTATAGATTGGAACATATATATTGGAAAAGATGAAAGATCTAACATTTATAAGCTAACCTTCCATCTTAGAAAACAAGAAAAAGAAGAGCACATTAAATCCAAATAGAGCAGAAGAAAGAAATAATAAAAATCAGAGCAGAATTCAGTGAAATCGAAAATAGGAAATCAATAGAGAAAATCAATTAAAATAAAAGGTGGTTCCTTAGAAAGGTTAGTAAACTTGATGAGCCTCTACTCTGGCTAACCAAGAAAAGAGAGAAGACACAAATTATTAATATCAGAAGTGAAAGAGATGCCAACTGTACTGAACCTGTAGACATTAAAAGGATAATGAAGAAATATGAACAACTATGCACATAAATTTGATAACCACGTTGAAAAAGAACAATTCCTGGACACAATATCAAAATTCACACAAAGCGAATAGATCATTTCAATAGGCCTATATCTATTAAAGAAATTGAATCAATGATTGATAAACTTCCAAAATAGAGAATGCAAAGCTCAGATATTTTCACTGATGAATTCTATCAAATATTTCAGTAAGAAATTATACCAACTCTTCACAGTCTCTTTCAGAAAATGAAAGCAGAGAGAATACTTCCTAACTCATTCTATGATGCTAGCATTATTCCAATACAAAAATCAGAAAAATACATCACATTAAAGTAAAAGTTCTGCTCAATGTATCTCATAAAGAAGATGTAAAAATCCCCAACAAAAAATTGGTAAATTAACTCTAACAGCATGTAGACTACATATCATAACCAAGTGAAATTTATTCCAGGTATACAAGGATCATTCAGCATTTTAAAATCTATTTATGTAACAAATCACATCAACAAGATGAAGAAAAAAATGTATATGATCACATCAATACATGCAGTAAAAGCATTTGACAAAATTCAACACCTATTCATGATACAAACTCTCAGCAAATTAGAATAGGAGGGTAACTTCCTCAACCTGATAATGAACATCTAAAAAATATTTCAGCTAACATACTTCACGGTGAGAAAATAGACGTTTTCATGTTAACATCAACAACAAGGCAAGGATAGCTCCTCTCACCTCTTCTAATCAGCATTATACTGGAAGTCCCAATTAATGGAATAAGACAAAAAGAGAAAAGATACACAGATTAGAAAAGAAGAAATAAAGCTATCTTTGTTCTCAGATGATAAAACTGTCTATGTACAAATCTCAAAGAATCAACCAAAACACTCATGGAACTAATAATCAATTATAACAAGGTTTCAGGATAAAAGTTTAACATAAAAAAATCAATCTCTTTTCTATATACCAGCAATCAAAAATTGGAATTTGAAATTAAAGCACAATAACATTTACATTTGATTCCAAAAATGAAATACTTAGGTATAAATATAGCAAAATATGCACCAGACCTATAAGAGGAAAATTATAAAACATTGATGAAAGAAATCAAAGACCAAAATAAAGGGAGAGGCATTCTATGTTCATAGATGAGTAGACTCAGTATTATTAAGACATCAGTTCCTCCCAACTTGATGTATAGATTCAACACAATTCCAACAAAAATCCAAGCAAATTATTTTGTGGATATTGAAAAAATATTTAAAAGCTGATATGGAAAGGCAAAAAATAGCCAATACAATATTGCAAGAAAAGAATAAAGTTGGAGACTGACACTACCTGACATCAAGACTTACTACACAGCTATAGTCAACAAGACAGTGGGGTATTGATGAAATAATAAACAAATAGATCAGTGGAACAGATTAGAGAGCACAGAAATATACATACAAAATATGGACAACTGATCTTTGACAAAGGTGAGAAGACAATTCATTGGAGAAAGGACATTCTCAACAATCGTGTGAAACAAAGAGACAACCATATGTAAAAAAAATGTATATAGATAGAGCTTACACCTTTCATGGAAATGAACTCAAAATGGATCATACACCTAAATGTAAAAGCAAAGGTCTAAAACTTTAAGAAGGCAATGTAAGAGAAAATCTAGATGACCTTGGGTTTAGAGATGAGTTTTTCCCTCAGCTTTATTGATATATAATTGACATGTAATATTGTGTAAGTTTAAGATATAAAATGCGATACTTGATACACACATATTGTGAAATGATTATCCCACTGGCGTTAGTTAACACTTCTATCACCATTTCATTTTTGTGGTGAGAATGTTTAAGGTCTACTCTGTTAGTAACTTTCAAGTATACAATACGGTATTGTTAACAATTGTTACCATGCTGTACATTAGAGTCCCAGGACTTAATGACTTTATCATTGAAAGTTTGTACCCTTTGACTGACATATCTCCATTTCCTCCAACCACAAGCCACTGGCAACCACCACATCTACTCACTCTTTATATAAAAGTTCGACTTTTTAAATTCCACACATAAATGAGATCATATAGTGTTTGTCATTCTCTAACATTTCACTTATCATATGCCCTCAAGGTCCATCTATGTTGTTGCAAATGGCAAAATTTCCTTCTTTCTCATGGCTGAATAATACCCTATTGTGTATATATATCACCTTTTCTTTTCCTTTCATCCATTGATGGGCATTTAGGTTGTTTCATATCTTGG
>NW_006435844.1:8394-12435 GCF_000325575.1 Pteropus alecto
AAACATGAGGGTGCATGGGGATGATTTCAGTTCCCTTGAATACATACCTAAAAGTGGGATTGATAAAGGGAGGGGGAATTAATTGTTGAGGCTTTTCACTTAATAGAGTTGTTCACCTAGGCTATCTGGAAATTTTAATGTTATATTTCAAGACTTTTCAGTTTATATATACACCTAAATAATGTCATTAACGGACTTACATAAATTTTAAAAGTTCTTACTATTGTTTCTGATACAGAAAAATGACACTACTTTAACAGGAGTCTCAAATGAAAAGGGCACAACCTTTCAGCTATTTCCTTTTTTCTTACCGAATTGGGATTTACCCACCAAAGGATGACATTCACATAAGTTTTTTTTTTTTTTTCATACCAGACTAGTGTGACTCAGAAGAAATTATTTGTTAAGGAAAATTAAAAGATAGTGTAACCTCTCCTCTAGGAGCTTTTTTGTACTTGGTTACTGGCTCACTAAGGGATGAATCATTAGCTCTGGACCAGTATTTCTCACCTACGGGCTTCAGAGACCATGAAGTTACTTCAATTGTGTTATCTCAGTGGAATAAATCTTAGCTGAAGAATAAAAGCTACTGATATAGAATTCCTAACTTAACACATATACTGTTTAGAGCCACTTTAGTGCAATCAGATTGTGGAATTTGATGTAGCTCAGAATGTAGCTCTAACATCTGGAGATCAGATTACATGTTTGTACTCACAGACATTTCTCCTTTTTCAACCTGGATCATAGAGTTTGGTATGCCTTTCTTCTCTGGTTAATAAGTTAACTCCCCAAAATGAAATTAATACCAGCCAGGTCTAGACATGTTTGAAAATCTTTCAAATTTCACTTTAGAGAGAAAATAATTTCTTACCTGAGAAAATAGAATTTCATACTTAATGAGCCCATTCTCACAGCTGCAGGTCTTCAGTTGGCTTGGTAATAATAAGACACAACTAATTGCAAATAAATACATGCGCAAGAAAGGTGTTGAGTATATTTTTAGAAAATACACTCTGAAATTTATAATAAGTGATGAAAGAAATTCCTCAAGCTGAAGATAACAGGAAGAAAACTTTAAAATTCACAAATATGTGGAAATTAAGTGACACATTCTTGAACAACCAATAGATCAAAGATGAAATCAGAGGGATATCAAATATATCTGAAACAAATGAAAATGGAAACATATATACTAAAACTTATGGGATGTAACAAAAGCATGTCTAAAAGGGAAATCTGTAATGATTAACCCTGTGCGCTGTTGGAAAAGTTATTTGGTTCAGCCACAATGGAAAACTGTATGGAGGTTCCTCAAAAAATTAAAAATACAACTACTATATGATCCAGCAATTCCACTTCTGGGTATATAGCTGAAGGAAAAAGAAAATCACTATCTCGAAGAGACATCTGTACCTACATGAACACTGCAGCATTATTCACAGTAGCCAAGATATGGAAACAACCTAAGTATCCATCAACAGACAAATGCATAACAGAAATGTGGTATATATACACTGAAATATTAGTTAGCCATAAAAAATGGAAAGTCTGCCTTTTGAGACAGTAGGAATGGATGTTGAAGGCATTATGTTAAGTGAAATGAATCAGACAGAAAGATAAATATTGTATGTTCTCTCTCATTTATATGCAGAATCTAATAAAATTGAACTCATAGAAACAGAGAGTAGTAGTTCAGGAGCTGGAGGTGGGAGAAATGGGAAAATGTTGGTCAAAAAGTAAAAACTTCCGGCTATAAGTTGAGTAGGTTCTGGGAATCTAATGTACAGCATGGTGACTATACTCAAAAATACTGTATTATATACTTACAAGTTAAGAGAGTTAATCTTAAATATTATCATCATACATGCAAAAAGTGGTAATCATATGATGGGATGGACGTGTTAACTAACCTTACTGTCACATCAACTTCCTAAAAATGCACAAATTACCTAAACTGACTGAAAAAGAAATAAAAAATTTCAACAGATACATGAATAGTATAGATATTGAATCAGTAATCAAAAACTTCCCAACAAAAAGAAATTCCAAGAACAAATGGCTTCACTGAAGAATTTCTACCAAACATTTAAAAAAGAATTAACAAAGTATGAATCCCACACGAGGTGTCCCGGCATTCTGAGGTTCCTCCCTGCCAGGCAGAAGGTGGCCAACTCAGGAATAATTTGAATAGTTCATCTTGGTTCTGATGTCCCCTCTTAATCCAATCAGCCGTGATAAAAGGAGCCTATACCTGGGAGCAAATCACAGCAGTCATTTCCTGGAAGAGGTGAGATTCGCAGTGCAAAGGAACACATTAAAACTTCTGAGAGATACAACATTGGACATCAGAAATATGGCAGAGTGAGAGATGTCCCCAGAGCTCTCCCCTTGAAACAACAATAAGCTGAACATCTAAAACTCAACAAAAACCACACAATCTGCACATCAGCACTTCTGAGTGTGGGATACGTGCATAAGAGCTACTATAGGTCAGAATCCGGGGAGTCGGGCGGTGGACTGGGAGAAACAAAGAAGCTGCCTCTCGCAGCCTGAGCTCCTTGCAGGAGGAGGGGGAGTGAAGAAGGTGCAGAGAGTTCCCTGACCAGCCCTGCATGGGAGAGCTGTGAGCTCCACACAGCCAGCGGCAGTGCCCAGGCATCAGGGCAGAAAACCGAGAGGTAGGAATGGCAGAGTAGCAGGGATGGCAGAGAAACAAAAGTTGATTATTACCAGTGGTGGTTACAAAACGTGAGGCTGAGACACAGCCCCCATCGCCCAAGCCAGAGGGCCCCTCCACCCATATCCTCCAAGACCGAACACAGTGGAGCCCAAGGGAAATCTGAGCAATACTACTGAAACTGTCACTAACGCTGACAGAGACTGAGACTGAGGGTAGACAGTGTGATTGAATATAAGAAAAAAAAGACATTCTGAAGACTTTATATAAAACAGGGATCCAAGAGGCTTAGACGCCACCTACTGGAAACCAAAAGAAAAACACCTTCTTGTCAACAGGCTAGAGACACCTTTATATAATAAATCTTTCTGGAAAAAAAAAACAAAATGCACTCTCATTAACACCTAAGCAGATAAATAGTCCATTAAACACCATGAACAACCAAGGTGACAAGGCATCGCAAAAACAAAGAGAAAAATCTCCAGAAAATAAGCTTACGGACATAGAAATATGCAACTTAAATGACAAAGAATTCAGGATGGTACTTCTGAAAAAACTCAGTGATTTCCAAAATAATTCATATCAACAATTCCAGGAATTGAGAAAACAACTAGATCAGAAGAATGAGTTTTTTGGCAAGGAGATAGAAACCCTTAAAAAGAACCAAATAGAACTTGCAGAGATGAAGAACACATGGAAATAAATGATGGGAAATAGACCAAATGGAGGAAAGGATCAGTGATATCAAAGACAGAAATCTAGAAATAAATCAGAAAAAAGAAAGAAACCGAAAAATGAAAAATAACATAACAAAAATACAAGAACAAGCTGATACCATCAGGAGAGGAAACATAAGAATAATGAGCATTCTTGAAGAGGAGGAAAAGGAGCAGGGATTACAAAGCATTTACAGACAAATAGTTGACGAGAATTTCGCAAATCTAAAAAATGAGCTGGAGCTTGGAATTCAAGAAGTCAATAGAACACCCAATTATCTCAACCCAAAAAGGCCTTCACAAAGAAACACTGTATTAAAATTATCAAAAATCGACGACAAAGAAAGAATTCTCAGGGCAGCCAGGGAAAAGATGGTAACCAATAAAAGAAACCCCTTTAGATTATCATTGGACTTCTCAGCACAAACCTTACAAGCCAGAAAGGAATGGAATCAAATATTCAAACTATTAACTGCAAGGAACTACCAGCCTAGAATAATGTATCCAGCAAAGCTCTCCTTTAGATATGAAACAGAAGTAAAGACGTTTCCAGACATACAAAAATTGAGGGAATTCTCCAATACGAGCCCCACATTATAGGAAATACTGAAAGGGGTCAGTTCACCTAAAACAAAATGACAAAAG
>NW_006435844.1:16332-22896 GCF_000325575.1 Pteropus alecto
GGATCAAATATATGGTAGCTGAAGGAAACTGGACTCTGGGTGGTAATCACACAATAAAATATATAGATGTCAAATTATAATGTACACCTGACAATCATATAATTATATTAACTAATGTTACCCCAATAAACTTAAAAAAATCCAAGCTTCCCCCTCTATGCTAACTGTCTCTAAACATTAGCTCCAACGTACTAACAAGACTACAAAGCATGGTGTAAAGACAAATGCTAAAACAGAAGAGCAAAAAAAAATGTCTGGAAATTCAGAAAGAGCTATTAATTCCAAGTTGGGGACAGGGAGAATAAGGGCGTCAGGAAAGACTTCAAAAGGACTGGGCATTTGAGCTGAGCCTAAAATAATAGTTTTCCAATAGGCAGGAGGGGGTTGTAAAGCCATTGCAGCATGAGTGAATAGCATGAGAAAATGCACAAAAGTTGGAAAGTGCATAAAATGGTCAACAAATAGTCCAGTGTGGCTTCAACGTAGGTCACTTGGTGGGATATGAGAATAAATGGAAAGGTACTGAAGGATACAGAGCTTTGAAAGCCTTGCTAGGGAATCTGGTGATATTTTATAGATGAATTCCCACTGAACGTTTCTTTTTTAAAATTGAGAGCATGATATAGGGCCAGTGGGTGCAAATAGTCCAGCTGTGCTGAATGAAGATTACTTGCTTTACTTCATGGAAGAAAAGATGAGAAATCCACACTGATTTTTACTCTCAGGTAGCAACATTTTAAGACAAGTAACATCTGGATCAGCCCTGATACTACAGGGGCTTGCCTGAATTATTTTTTCCAGGAAAGAAGATGAAACAATAGATGAAGTTTTGACTTTAAGCACACCTCAGGAACAATTTGGGGAATGACTGTCTCCCAGTTTCCAACTAAGAAGAGCCCATCAGTTTCTTGCTTTGATACAAATACCTACATACCCCACATTCACCCTTCTTGTTAGCTGATGGAAAATTCTATAGCTATCAACTGATTAAATGTGTGTTCTAGAGGGAATCTGAGACACACAATATTTCCAAAGGATCTGGTCCAATTGTATTGTGAAGATCCCCAACTGTGAAAACAAAATCCACAACTATTGGAATTCTAGGTTATGGGAGTTCTCTGGATTAAAAAGCAAGTTATAAAAAACTTCGATAATCATCTAAGTCAACAGTCCCCAACCTTTTTGGCACCAGACACCGGTGCTCCTATGAGAATCTAATGTCTGAGGTGGAGCTGAGGCGGTGATGCTAGCGCTGGGGAGTGGCTGCAAATACAGATGAAGCTCCACTTGTTTGCTTGCCTCTCACCTCCTGCTATGAAGCCCGGTTCCTAACAGGCCACAGGTTGGCTACCCATCTGCTGCCCAGGGGTTGGGGCCCCTGGTCTAAGTTGCAACTGCACGTTGCAAAAAGCTTACCTGCTCTTTTTTTTTCTCCACCTTTAATGTCCAAGTGTGGCTGGTTATCTTTCATTTTAATTCCTAGATGAAATATAAGTTCAGACCTGACCTTAATAGAAATTAACTAGAGATAGTTGCTGAACTTAGGGGTACATGACACCTTCAGTTTAGGCCTTCTCCCCAATACATACAAGGTTAGGAGAGAGAGGAAGTTCAATAGAAAGATCAGTATTTGTTCACTGATCCTACTATCTATATTTACCAATTCTAGGCAGTAATGAAAAGAGGATAATAACAGCAAAAGAGGCAGAGGGTAGAAAAGGCAGGAATGACTCGATACCAAATTATACTCTGGCATGCTATACCACAAACCCCCAGCCAGAACCTAACTTTAGTTAAGTCTAAACAGGTAGTACAGCCAACATGGCTTTGGCTCTGTAAACTGTACAGACAGGACAGTGGGATCAGGGGAATTTCTTCTTAACCACACACTCCTAAAGGACTTTTGTATCCTGTTGCTGTCTCCAGGAGCTGAGCTCTGACCAAAAGGGATCAGTAAAAACAGACTGCCACCAATTGCAAAACATTGGCCAGCAAACAAATGCAAGGATGAGAGTAAACAGTTCTGAAGGCGGGACAAATGGACTATCCATGAAGCAATTTCTGTAGTTGGTCCCCAGGAAGACCATCATCTGAGGTTCAGGACTACTGGGGAAGAGTCTCAGATGAAGCCATAAACCTGTTACCTCTAGATGGGGTACCTGGCTGTGGAAGGCATAGTGGCACTGGGTCGTTTCAGAGCCACATTCCATGGCTTTGCTGAATGAGGATGAGAACCAGGAATCCTCGTGAGGGTTAAAAAGCTTAAGGCATCCTGATGAGACATCCTATGTGAAAGGCTGAGCACAAGTTCTGGGACTCAAGACTGGAATAGAAGCATCTGTGTTCCCTTTCTCCTAAATCTGTCTTCACCCCTTTCCCCAGACTAGTCCAGATGTCAGCTAGTAGCACACAGTTGTGTCTTCTTATATAGAGTGATTCTACTCCTTGAACATGAAACTAAAGGATCTGTCAATGTCAACTTGTTTTGTTTGTACCCTCCTACAGACACAGACAGTGCTGTTTATCATCTTTATGTTGTTTGTGCTTTATCTGTCTCACTAGACTTCAACTGAAGAACTAGGACAATGTTTTCGCCAGTTTTAGCATGCAACTTTATTAACATGTAAATGAAGTCGCAATGAATACACTTATGTCGATATAAAGCACAGAAGTATAGCTTACCAGGATGAATAGTTTCGTTATCAGGTCATGTTACAAAAATACTAAAATTATCTCAATTTATATAGCACAAAAATCAACAAATATTCCAGCTCTCAAGAGCATTAGGTATCTATAAAACTGCCTCCTTCAATCAACGCAGATGACATAAATATTGAACTTATCATATGCACTGGTTTCATACTATGACACCAAAATTGTTCAAGGCTTTGTGAGAACATTAGGCTATTCAGAGTTTGAGTATTAATCGTGTAACTTTATCTCTCACCTCAGGATCACTGTGCTCTGCTAAGTCTTGGAGTTTCTGACCAAACTCTTTTGCTTCCTGGAATATGGAAATAAGTTCAGATTTAGTGAACTCTTCCTTGGTAAACAGCTTCACCTTCTTTTTGAACTGGAAATTTATATTCTCAAATATTTCAATGATATTAAGAATATTGGCCTTTGACTCATTCTTGTTAAAAGGTGCAACCAATGATGACAGTACTTTAGCACTGATCAGTTCTCTTGTATTGGCCTGATTTTTAGACAAGCGCAAAAATACTTTTAAAACATAAAACTTGGTTTTGACACTTCCCTTGTTTAACAAGGTGAGGAAATCTGGAATATAATTGGCAATCATATGGTGATCCTCAAATTTCACACTCAAGTGCTCTAATAATTTTAGTCCAGCAAGTTGAACAGGGGAATTTAAAGGACAAGAAATTACGTCCTTACAAACTTGATGTATATATGACTCTCCTATTTTTGATTCTTCAGAAGACTCAGAGTTCTCATCCACCATATTTGAAGCTCTAGCATGTCCTTTAACATTGGGATTATTGACCAAGTTTTCAATCAAAACAGTAATACCTACATCATGAATTATATCTTGGGTAAATGGATAAGCAGGACTGATGCCCATTATCATCTTAGCTATTTCATGAATGAAAGGATCCTTAGTTAACTTAAGTAGGGCAATGAGTTTATCGAACTCTTTAGGCTCTAAACTAAAGGCACGCGATTTGCAACGACAGGCTTTTGGATTGGGCCCATACTTTTCCCTACTCCTAACCTGTTCTTTGATCTCAGCTAAGGTCTGAAAGTAAGGCCCGTTATAGGGTGGGATCTTGGTCAGAGGCCGAATCCCCAGAGGAGTTTCAATCAAGGTCTCGACCAGAGTCCAATTCCTTTCTGGAGGCAAGGATTGTTCTCCTCCCTCTATTGGGACTAGGACACTGTACCTGGCCCTTGACCATGCTGCTGCTTTTTGCTTTATAGTAAGTTCGTGTTTGGGTGTGGGCTTGGGCTTTTCCTGGATCTTAGGTGGAGGCTTATAAACTTGATAAGGGTTCTCTTCTTCAGGCCAGAACCAGGACCCTAAACTAGGCTCTTCTCCAGTCCAGAACCAGGAGCAGATATTTTTTTCATCCTCATCACTGGGCTCGATAATAATACCACCTCTGTCTCCAGCCCTAAACTTGATGCTGCCCTCTCTCTCTCTTTGGGGCCTGGATCCAATATTGGCCTTATCATCAGCTTTGGCAAAGGACCTGATAGTGGCCTCACTTCCAGCATCAGCCTTGACTTCATACTTGGTCAAAGCACTGACCCTGGATGTAGGCATGGCCTTTGAATTGTATGGGGGTACTATACCAGATTCTGCCAGAAGTTTTGCCTTAGTTTCAGCCATGACTCTAGTTTGTCATAGCTTCCATTTTGTTCACTTCCCTTGTCATAGCCACGGCCTCAATGTAGGTCACTGTCTGTTTTCTGGCCACTGCTCCATCCTCAGCCTTGGCCTGGTTCACTGGTCCTGTTTTCAGTTCTGCCTCAGTCACTGCCTTGGTCTGGATCTTAGCCTTGACTCTAGTGTTGGTAGGGCCACTGATTCCAGCTTTTGGGCCAGCCCCAGCCCTTCCTCTGCCTTTGCATTAGCCTTGGAGCCAGTCATGAACCAAATTAAAGGCAAGGCCAATTTATACACCCCCACCCCTGTCAAAGCCTCGACTGAAGGTCTGTCCCAGGTTGGTGTTTTCATACAAAGTCCAGTAGTCATTCAGCCCCCTTTCCAACTACAGGCTCTGCCAATGACATAAACAATGTGCAGAGGAAGTTCGCTCAGGGAAAGGAAAGATGGCTGTGTGCCTGAGCGCAGCCCGGTGGAGGGTGGTGGTCTTCAGCCACTCCAAGGCCACCAGATCTGCCACTGAAGTTGGACCTAAGGGTGGAGGAAGGAAATGGGGCTTTGAGTCTCTTCCATTTTTTCTTCATTTGATTAGCACAGAGACCTGAGATTATGGAAGTTCAGTGTAAGTGGGAGAGGTAGGTAATTAGCAATCTCTCCCTTAATTGCACATTCCCTACAACTATAGGTCCTAGTAATCTTTCCAGACACAAAACAAGTATAGGGAGTAGGAAAACTGGATGGGAGTGAGAGCAACTGAAGAGTCCCTAGACTGGCTCTTTACCCCTGCTGGACCCAAGCAGATCTCCACTACCTCATCCTATAGTACTACTGAGGAAGTCTCCACACCCATACCAACCTGCACTGATCTAGATTAATTTCTCCTTCTTTCCTTGCTTCCAATGATGATAAGCCCTATAGCAGACCTACAGGCAGATCTATGGACAAATAAACATATAGAAAGATACAGAAACTGATCTCTTGGTAGACACTTCAGTCCCTGTTCCCTATACTTGCAGTTTGTCTAGTGTTTTCCCCTCCCAGTCCCTTCCTCCCATTGCCCCGCATCAAGAGCTGCTCCACCTCTTCCTTGCCGCCCACCATTTTCCTCTTCAGTGATTGCCTGGGCACTTCCTTAGTTCAGAATTGGGCTAGGGTGAAGCACACGGATTGGAAAATCAGGTGAGAAGTGAGAAAAGCAGACGTTACCCTTCTATACCCCCAATACTTATGAAGATTCCCAACTAAATCAACAGGGGACTGAACAGGGGTTACAAAACTGGCAAAACAGAAGGGATATAATTCTCTAGTCTCATTCACCCCCTGCCTTCTACCTTTGCACCAATCTTAACATACACCGGGTACTGCCCTTCATCATTTCTTAGCTTCACATTGGGTTACTATTTTTAAACCTTCACAACAACTGAGAGTTCCACAGACCTACTGACTCACAAATACAGAGATAAATAAACAGACAGGAGACAATGGAGACTGAGTCCTTGGTAGAGAGAGCAGCACCTAGGGCACCAATTCCTTCTGGATATAGGTACCTCTTTGCCAAAATTTTCTACCTTGCTTTTTTCCTCCCCCTCACCCCACATCTCCAAACCCCTCTGCTCCATTCCCAAAGTCTTACAATTCCCTTGCAGAGACAACTCAAACATCCATGCAAGATAGTGGTGGTGGTGTCAGTAGGGATGGAATGCTCAGACAAGCCATAGAAGTTGGCTGGGAAATCAATAAAAAGTGTTATTTCTAAATTCCACCTAAGTTCTTACATTTCCTTACTCTCTTCAAAGCCTATCATTTTCTGCAACACAATGGGAGTAATAACGGACTGCTTGGAAAGCTGGCAGGAAGATCTGCAGTTTCCCCTAGACCCCTACCTGCTCTTGTCTTAGCCGTATACCACCTCTAAGCACTACCCACTTTACAAAAATTAGGCTAATTTTCTTTTTCTTATCTCCTTCCCTTGAGGTCCGTTGCCCGCTACAGATCCTTACAGAATTGTGGAGTACCGCCCACTTAGGGACAGACCTACTTTATAAATACATGATACACACCCAAAGACCAAATGAAAAGACGGTGGGAAAGACGTGGTTATCAATGGTTATTAATGGTCAGACTAATAACCAGGACATGAGACCTTTCAGGGCCTTAATTATCAGACACAACCAGCTTTTACACCCTCTCCCTCCCAGTCTCCCCAGAAGACTGTT
>NW_006435844.1:23090-27756 GCF_000325575.1 Pteropus alecto
TCCTCCTATTTGTAATCCGCCATTTATCCGCTAGAAGCCGCTATTACACTCCCCTCCTTTCCCAAACATGGTCGGAGGTTAGGCGAGGGTCTTGAAATCAAGCAAGAGACAGATCATTTTAAATTTATCGTTGCGTGCCACTCAAATTACCTCTATCCCTCTCTCTCTCTCACCGCCAGCGCCCCATGACCAGGTCACGTATCCCACATTCATCTCTGATACCCATATCCGCACTCCCAAACGATGCCCACCTTCTCACTGACCTGCTCTGCTTGGATCAGGGGCAGTTTTCTCATTTCCTTGTCTCAAAGGGTGCCGTGCCCTACAGAAAGAGGGACGGACAGTCAGATGGACACAAGGACACGAGTAAATGGCGGCGACTGTGTTTGGGGATTGGCCCGGCACCTGGGACGAGACACCTGCTTTATCAGATTAAGAGCAGTAACTGCCAAACGATAGTCACTTTTTGGTATTCCCTTTTCCTTCCCGTCCCTAGTGCTCCTCAAGGACCAGCTCCTAGTGACTAAAATAACAGCTACCTTTTCCTCCGCAGATTCTGCTTGCCACGTCCCCAATACCAAAACCGTCTGGGGGAGGAGCTAGTGTAGTTTAAAGGGATCCGGCTTGATGGACGCGGACTGATACCATCTTTGCACTTTTCTGTCAGTGAGCTCCGCCCATCCCACCCGGGCAGTTTCTCGTATTGGAACAGGCAGGGGCGGGGTCTGGTTATAGAGACAGCAGCTCTGGACGGAGAGAAGCAGGCTTACATCAAAGGGTCTCCGGCATTCTCCTCTTTGGGGAGCTCCCCCTACCAAGCCTACATTTTTTTCAACTCCGAACTGAACTGTACCTGGGTTTAGGGCGGTGGCGTTAGTGAATCAGCCGCGGCTTGACAGGGCGGACGGATACCAAAGTGTTCCTTTTGCACATTCACTTCTCCAAAGCGCTAGGCTCACCGAAATGGGCGGGTTGGGGGGAGGGAGCCGAGGTACGAAGTTTGGAAGAGAGGCTGGAGTCTGAGAGGAGGATAAATTCTCACCTATTCCAAAAACTGTGTCCCTTTCATAAGAGAATCCCCTCCAAACCCTCAGTTTTCTACACGAAATAGGGGCGTCTGGAAGGATGCTCTGGTCTGATTTGTTTATCAATATCAAAAACCTTAGTCTTGTTCCTCTCTGCGTCTCTCGCCCTTATTTCCTACCAGATTTTTCGTACGGAAATAGTTGAAGGTAAAGGTAGAATATGGATATAGGGAAAGCAGAAATGGACGGAGAGAAGCATATGAATACCAAACTACACTTGTGTGTACATGTCCCATTCTTATGCCTTGCCTCCCCTCCTGATTTCTTGATGCCCACAATATTTTCCGCACCTAAATATGCAGGGCATGAGGAAGACAAGCGTGCACTCATGGAAGATAATTAATACCCAAATATCTTTGTGCCTGTGAACCACCTACCCCTCACCCCACTCCACCCCGCATTGCATAGTTTGCTTATTTGTCACCTAAAATGGAGGAGGAAGTGGAACAGAGGTAAGCAGCTCCTAAAGTGAGAACGGATTAAATGTCAAATTATCCCATTATCCCATTGTGAGCCCCTTTTAGGCCTGACCCACCTATCTCCTGCACAAAAAGTCAGATGGGTACAGGAAATGTCAGGAAAGCAAGCTGAGAGAGAGAGGAAAAGCAGTTTAAGGCCAGACTGCCATGGAGGTTCTGGGGCGGCCCTCCCAAGTTCTTTTTTCATTGTTCATGGGGCCACAGAGGAAGGAAGGTGAGAAGGGGCTCCTACAGAGGCCTCACCACTGACCCTCTTCTATAGGAGGTCAGACCTAGACCTTCAACCCGATGAAACAACCCACTGCTCTGTGCCCAAAGTCATTCTGTCACAGTTTTTTTTCTCATTCAAAATAGTAATACGTTTTGCCATTTTGCAGTCCCAGCAGTTGCCCAAAAAAGAGGATCTTTCCCTGTCGGAACCTGCATCAGCTCATAAAATTCTCCCTGTCTGTCGCCCCAAGGCCAAGTGTCAGGCACCAGGTAGGTCAGGTTCTGGCTTTTCTTCCATTGTCCTTTCTAAGGAAAAGGGACACTACCCGCACAGGTCTCAAGGCAGATCCCAGCTCCTCCTTTTCTCTCACCACCTACTAATGAATGCATATGCCCTTTCTCCCTGAATATATAAAAAATTTTGACTTTCCATTCCATGGAGTGGCAGGAGGGAGTTTGAATTAGACCGTAAGTCCCATGAAGGAAGGGCCCCTTTCTCAGTCTTGTTCACCACTGTTTCTTTAGTGCCACACATAGAAGTCAATCAATAGTTGAAGGAAGTGAGGGGCCATTGAGTCATGAGAATTCCATGGAATCTTCTATTGGTTGCAAATCAATGTCTATCTATAGATGTGTCTTTGTTTTTGATATCTGTAGCCCCAGACCTTAGCCTAGAGTCTGCCACACAGAAGATGCTCTCTATATAATTCCTCATTGGGGGAAAGAAGCAAGGATTTTTAAAAAATATCTTTTAGAAAGAAACCTGAGGTGTCTTACTATCTCATATTTTAATGAATATTTGGGAGAATACATGTAATTTAGATTTGATATTAGTGGTTTGTTTGGTTTTTTTCTTTTCCTGTCTTTTATTCATGCTTAAAACTATGCCTTACTCAGCTCTTGGATATATAGCAAACCCCTATGAATTCATGAAGAAAAGACCAATGACCAACAATCCCATAGAAAAAAAAGGCAAATATGTAAACAGATTGTTCATAAAAAAGACAAATCAATGTTTCTTCAATATATGAGAAAATGTTTCATTTCACTGATAATAACGGAAGTGTAAATTATAGTTACAATGATATATTGTTTCTCACCTATCATATTAGCAAAGAACGAAAATTTTGAAAACATCAAATTTTGAAAACATCGTATTGAAGAAGAGGTGGGAAAACTGGTATTCTTATACATTGTTAGTTGGAACATAAATTGTTACACCCTCTGTGAAGGTTATTTTGCAAGATTTATTAAAATACAAATGCACAAAGCCATTAAACAACAATTGTACTTTAAGAATCTATCCTAAAGTAATATCTGTACATTGCAAAATGCTGTGTGTACAAGGATATTCACTGCAGAATTGTTTTTAAGAGCAAAAGATTAGAAAAATTTTAAATGATCGTCGATGGATGGGGTAGGTTAAATAAATTATGGAGTATTATTTTAAGTGAAGAAGGCAAGGTGCAGAACAATGATTAATGTACTCTCATCTACTTAAAAAATACTTTATTACATATACTGATATATTGAATATCTCTGTTAATATCAACAAGTAACTGATAATAGGGTTTGCCCTTTGTTTTGAGAGTAACTTATTGGCAGATAGTCAAAGGTGAGAAAGAGACTTGGAGACTTACTTGTATGAAATTTTGTGCTTTTTGAACTTTGAACCTCTTGTTTGTATTTATTCAAAAACAAATTTCAATTTAAATAAAATATGCCTTAGAATCAGAGGATATTTAAAATATTTATATTACATGTTTTTTGAAATGCTCCAAATCCACAGGCCTACACACCTGGACTCTAAACTGGGCCACTATGTTAGTAAAGACAGTGCGAGAGACCCTTTTGTTGGTTTAGGAAGGTTTCCAATTCTGAAATGGCATTAATGAGTGTAAGACGGCTTACACTCCAGATTTGAAGGACAAGCTTCCAAGAGTCCCTTAACTGCACATTTCTCCTGTGTGAGTCACAATCTAGTTTACTAGGTAAGTCCATAATAAATGCTATACTACTATTGATGCTAGTATTAAAAATAAAGATAATTAAAGACAATCTTCCTTTCCATTCAGGAGAGACTGTATTTGAATCCATACAGAAGTGTGATATGAACCAACACTCTTGATACTCATAAAAGACTCAAAGAGTAGAAAGGGTAGCCATTGAAAATAATGATTTTGGGAGATATACTTTCTATTTCTTAGGCATCTTTATTGTTTTGAGAAAGTCCCAGATTTTGGCCCTTCCATTGGAGGAAACAGAGCAGTGAGATGGTTCTTGTGACCATACTCTTAACTCAGTTCATATGTTGCTTTATAAATGTTCCTTGCTCTGAAAATTATTCAACTTCTTTTCTTTTGCAATTTTTTTCTATTGAAATTATTGAGAATGTCTATTTTCCCCATCCTTTAACTTATTTTCTATTACCTAAGCTATACATGTTCACAATAGAAAAACTAGTAATTATAAGAAAATTTAAAAAAGGTATTGCATATCATAACACTGGTAAATACTCCTAACTTTAGGTATACATCTTTCCAGACTTTTAGCAATGTGAATGTGTGTGTGTGTGTGTGTGTGTGTGTGTGTGTGTGTGTACACACACATATACACATATATATCTTCACAAAAAAGATTTTGTTATAATCACTTATCTTTCTGGCAGCATTAAACACGCTGTTATTTCTTCCATTTTAAAAATAGACGCTCTTGACCCTTCTTCCTGCAAAAGCTTCTGCTCCTGCCATTTCTTGCTTTGACTATTTTTCTACTTGTTTATTTGTAGTAGTTTGCAAATTGCTTTAAAAAATGTTTAGGAAGATTTTAATGACATATGGAAAATTCTTATGAAATGATGCCAAATGAAAAAAAAATTCTCTAAAACAATTT
>NW_006435844.1:27785-37259 GCF_000325575.1 Pteropus alecto
GTATGTGCAAAGAAAAGCAAAACTCAGCAGTGGTAATTGTGCTCATGATTTGGATTAGGTGACTTTTTTCCCCCATGTGGTTTTATACTATTCTGTATTTTGCACATTTCTACAGTAAATATATTATATTCATGAAAATTTCAGTATCATTTTTAAAGGACTCCACTGTGGAATTTTAAAGGCTATGTTAAAATACAGACGACATAAAATGTACCATTTTAATGTGTACAATTTAGTGGCATTCAGTATGTTCACAATGTTGTACAATCATCATCATTATCTAGTTCCAGAAATTATTCAGAAACCTCATACTATTAACCACTCACTCTCATTCCCCTTCCACCCAGCCTCTGGCAACCAGTAATCTGCTTTCTGTCACCATGGTTTACCTATTCTGGATATTTCATATAAATGGCTTTTTTCACTTAGCAAAATATTTTCGTGGTTTATCCATGTTTTAACAATTTTTTATTGTGGAAAAGTTATGTAACATAAAACTCACCTTTTAAACTATTTATTTATTTATTTATTTATTTATTTATTTATTTATTTATTTATTTGGCAAGGCAACCCTCACAGATTGAAAGGACCTTGTCAGCTTACAATCCCTTATTTTTTTTATTTTTTACGCCTACAGCACCTGGTCTTTCTAGGTGGTCTCCCATCCAAGTACTAACCGGGCCCGACCCTGCTTGCCTTCTGAGATCAGATGGGATCGGGCACATTCAGGGTGGCATGGCCGTAGACTTAAACCATTTTAAAGTGTACAATTAGGTGGCATTTAGTACAATCAAATTTTGTACAACCATCATCACTATCTACTTCTGGAACATTTCATCACCCCAAAAGGAGACTCAATATCCATTAAGTAGTCATGCACTATTTTCCTTTTGCTCCAACCCCTGGAAAACACTAATATACTTTCTATATCTATAGATTTTCATATTCTGAGTGTTTCATATAAATGGAATCATACAATATGTGGTCCTTTGTTACTTCCTTCCTTCACTTATGTTTTTAAGGTTTCTACATGTTGTGTTAAGCATCCCTGGCAAAGCCCCTTTATGCCAGACCCAATGCCTGCATCTGTGGGCCTCTAGGTAGAGCATCAGACTGAGTCACACTGTCTCCAGAAGCCAATCACTGAAAACAGTGTGTATCTCTTCTCATCAGGATTTATTGGCAAACTACCTATGGAGTTGATACCTGATGTATCTGCTAGGGACTGCCAGGGTAAATGGGGGAGTTGGGGTTGGAGAGATCAGGGCCTTTCAGTCCTGGACCCACTGGCACATGATTGGGCAGGGGAAGAGAAATGCAAGACACACGACATACAATGTGAAACATTACTCGTTATTATGAGAATAAACAGTGATCATGAGTGGGGAAAATAAACAGAATAACTGACCCTTCAAGTGGTTAGATAACTTTGGCTTCTTGGTCAGCCAGGCATCCAACCCTAGTCATAGACTGGAGAAAAAGAAACCAGAACGATATGGATGAAGACAAAGATGAGATCCAAGGGCTGTTTTTAGGGGATTTGTTTGAAGGCCTCCTCTGGGATCGTGCCCTTGGTCTGTAGGGGAGGAGTCAGGATTTCAGAAGAGCTAGCTCCCTGAGTTTCATTCCCAGGGCACCAACCTCCACATTCTTGGCCTTGCAAAAAGCCCAGAAACATCTATCTTTAAACCACTTGATACCCAGACTTCACCTTGAGCATAGTGAAGACCTGACCAGCTCTGGCGTAGTTCCACTCATTGTCCTGAAGGCACCTGGAGTGGGAGAAGAACAGGTAATCTCCATTAGTACCACAGGACAGACACACTGACCATGCAATGCCACCATTAAATCTATGCCACTTTTTTTGCTGGGATTCATGTACCAGCATGAGCATGTGCAATGAGGAAGAAAGACCTAGTGAAAACCAAAACATCTATTATTAGCATTCATGCTCACTAAATTTCAAAACAGAAATGTAGAGTTGTTCAGAAGAACAAGGGAGTTTAATACATATTCATAGAAAAAGATGTTCAAGACCATAACACATGGAAATTTTAAAATAAAAACTTCTAATCATTTGTAAATTGGATTATAATGCACATACTGTAACATTTTAAGGTGAAACAACCATAATTTGGTGATTTTCTAGTATATTCACAAGATTTTGCAATCATCAGATTTCCACAATCTACTACCAAAGCATTTTTGTCACCCTAAATAATACTCCTTACCTATTATCAGTCACCCCCTAGTCCTCCACTTTCCCCAGACCCTAGTGACCATTAATCTGCTATCTGTCTCTATCAATTTGCCTCTTTGGGCATTTCATATAAATAGACTCATATAATATGTGGTCTTTTATGCCTGACTTCTTTCACTTAGCATAACAGTTTCAAGGTTCATACATGTTATAACAGGTATCAGAACTTCATTCTATTGTTGAATAATATTCTGTTGTATAGATATGCCACATTTTATTTATCCATTAATAAATTGATGGCCTTTTAGGTTGTTTCTACTTTTCAGCTATTATGAATAATGATGCTATGCATATTTGCATACAAGTTTTTGTGTGAACAATTTTTTTTTTTTTTTTTTTTAGAATTCAAGTGTTTTATTTCTTTGTAAGGAAAACTTGTTAAGAGTAATTTGAACAGTGTTTGTCTTCTCCTAGTAGAATTATTATACACCAAGAGAGCATCTTTTCTGTGCCTTGGCAAAGCCTCAGGTTTGGATCTCTTTCGACATTTAACCCCTGCCCTTTCACTGTCATGAAATATATCAGATTTCCTTTAATGTGATATCCTCAATTATCTTGATATATATCCAGGAGTGGAATTGCTGGGTCATATGGTAAATACATGTTTAACATTTTGAGGAACTGCCAAACTGTTTTCCATAGCGGCTACATTTTTCATTCCCACAAGCAACATATGAAGGTTCAAGTTTCTCCATATCTTTGTTAACATTTATTCACACACACACACACACACACACACACAGCGCCATTCTAGTGTGTGTGAAATATATCTCATTCTATTTTTTATTTGCATTTCTCAAATGACTAATGATGTCAAGTATCTTTCCATGTGCCTTCTGGCCATTTGTATATCTTTGGAGAAATGTCTATTTAAGTCCTTTGTCCATTTTAAAATCATATTTTTTTGTTGTTGAGTTTTAGTTCTCTATTCTGGATGTTAATCCGATACACATCCCTTATCAGATATACTATTTCCAACTATTGTCTCTGATTCTGCAGGTTGTCTTTTCACTTTGTTGTTAGCGTCCTTTGATGCAAAAGTTTTAAATTTTGATAAAGTCCAATTTATTTAACTTTCCTTTTTGGTTTGTGCTTTTGGCATCATATGTCAGAAACTGTTGCCTAATTCAAGGTCACAGAGAATCTACCCCTATATTTTCTTCTAAGATTTTTACAGTGTTAGCTCTGACTTTTGATTTGTATTTGTATATGGTATGAGATAAAGGTACAAATCAATTTTTTTTTTTGTGAGCAAGTATCCAGTTGTCCCTGAATCAGTTGTTGAAAAGACTGTTCTTTACTCATTGAATATTTTTGGCACCCTGGTTAAAAATCAATTGTCCATGAAGGTGAGGTGTGTGTGCGAGCATGCATGTATATGTTTGCGTGGATTCTAATTTTATTCCATTGATCCATATGTCTATCCTTAAGCCAGTATAATATGATATTGATTACTGTAGCTTGTACTAAGTCATGAAATAGGGGAGTGTGAGTCTTCTAACTTTGTTCTTGAAGATTATTTTGTCTATTGTGGGTCTTTTGCATTTTTCCTATGAATTTTAGGATTAACTTGTCAATTTCTACAAAGAAACCAGCTGGGATTTTGATATGGATTGCAGAGAATCTATATATAAATTTGGGAAGTATTGTCATCTTAACAGTATTAATTCTTTTGATCCATGGAATATCTTTCTATTTATTTAGGTCTTTTTAAATTTACTTCAACAATGTTTTATGACAGTATATATTTTGCATTTTTGTTAAATGTGTTCCTAAATATGTCATCTTTTTTTTTCACATTTACTCACATTTACTCACCATTTATTTTAGCATTCAGAACGTGACATCACTGTTTACATTAAACTAAAATCTCTGGGTTTAATAGCAGAAGAAGCAGACAACGTGGTCAATTTTTTTCTTTGTAATTTAGTCTTGAAAAATTGAGAATATTTTTCTGCTGTGTACCATTCCAGCTTAAAACATGTGGCTTCCTTCTGGCATCTTGTTATCACTGAGTCAAACTGCTCCCCACAGGAGGAAAGTCTAACAGTTCTGGAGACTGGTAGCAATGGAAAACACATATCCTGAGCTGTAATTAACAGTGACAGAGCAACTTAATGGTTCTCCCATGGCTTTCTCTGGAGTGATCAATTGATATAAACATGAGTTTTTTAGCCTCAGACTTAATGTGGTCTACTAATGGCAGTATTTATTGCAGGTATTTCAGCTCATCAAGTGTCACTGGGCAGGGGCAAGTGGGAAAAGAATCAAACCTAAAACAGGTTCTTATCTCTCCAAAGATTTGGGAGCTTACCATCCAGGGTTCTGAGGCAATTAACCTAATGGTACATAGGTAACATGACAACATACAGAGCTTGAATTTCATAAAAGCTCTGATAAGTGAGAATGCCACCTTAAATGCCACTTCCTCCATTATCACCTCTGAGACTGAATGGAAGGTAATTCTCCTATTCTTGTAAATACATTATCTTTTGATGCTATTGTAAATTAATTGTTTTCTTAATTTTATTTTCTGATTGTTCATTATTAGTGTATAGAAATACAACTGATTTTTGTGTATTGATCTTGTGTCCTGCAATCAGACTGAACTTGCCTATTAATTCTAACAGTTTTTTAGTAGTTTCCTTAGGATTTTATATTTGCAAGCTCATGTCATCTGAACATTATATTGTTTTAAAATTATTTACATTTATCACAATAAAATTATTATACATTTTTCATGAGCTCATTTTTTTTGAAGCACAACATCCAAATAGTTATTTTTAAAAATTAACTGCAAGTTCTCATTATCCACTCCCTTACCCTCCAGCTGCCTCCCATTCCTGTAGACTCCTAGCACTCACTTCTGAGATAACTGGAAGTTCATCTCAGACAGGGCGGAGATAACCTGTACCATTTTCTGCTGCTCTGTAGAGAGGCTGGGCATGGAGCTTGATGTTGGTGTCGGCACTGGAATGGAGAAGGCACTCTGGGTTTCTTTTGTCCTGGCATTCCCCACAATTAGTCCATCATTCATGATGCACAGACTGGAAGAAAGATGAGCCCTCAACAACTGAAGAAATGGACAACCCCACACTCACAACAACAATCCTGCTCCCACTGCCACTCAGAAAAAAGTTTCCTTCCATATCACAACTGTGTCTGCCATCCAGATTACTTAGCTGGTTCCTCTGCCTCTCCCACTGAGTTTACCTTTGGAGAGATTGTCTACCAGTTTCACTATATTTGTAGATTTAATACTAGTGCATTTACCCTTTACAACAGCCCAAGGAATGGGCATCCTAATCCACGTTTTCAGAGGAGGACAGTGAGTCACTGAGGTCTTATCAGTTGACCAAATTCACTTAGCTAGCTAGTGAGTGTTGAGGTCAGGAAAATAATCTGATATTCTGACTCCAGAGCCCACAGTCTTAACCACTAACCTAGATCTCTCCTTGGGTCTACTCCTTGGCTTTCCACAAAATTGGGAAAACCTCCAGGCTGCACCACCACATTCCTACAACACTAGACTTAGCCTGGGATGCATGTTAATTCCTATGTTGCACCCACAATATAGCACTTGCCTGGAATTGCAGGCAGAAGTCAAGATGAAGGTGCAGGCGAAGGCGCGGACAGACCCTTGAGACTTTCCTTCCACTTTACTGGCAACAAACAGTAAACCTTCTTAACTTGTACATACTTTTCACACAATTGGTATTCACCAGTCAGAGTCTTATCTGATACTCTTGTAGCACTCTAATGGGAGCCAGATAGGGACAATTTTTCACTGAGACTCAGGAGGGCGTTTCCAGGACTGAGAGGGCAACAATCAACTCTCAGCAATAGGACCCCTAACATGTATCAGATTCTCTGACAAACACATGTTCACTTGATTCATTTTTTAAAATCGGCACAAGAGAAGGGTATTACCAGCCTACTTTGCAAATGAGGAAACTGAAAGGTTAAATAATGGGCTCAAAGTCACACAGTAAGGAACTGAGATGAGACCTATAAAACTCCACAGGCTGTATCTCTAACAAGTGAGCTGGGACAGAACGTCATGAATGCAAGTCAGATCAGATAGTTTGGGGGGAAGGTGGGGCTGTGAGAAAGGGAAAGGAATGGAAGGAAAGGATAAAGAAAGGAAGGTAAGATAAGAGAAGGGAAGGGAAGAGAAAGGGAGGGAAAGGAAGATAAGAAAAAAAAAGTAAAAAAAAAAGCAATCTGGGAAGATGTGAAAGTTCGTGAGGGAGTCCAGTTAGGGAAAGGAAGCAGCAGGAGATGTGAGGAAGGAATGCTGCACACACTCACCTTCCTTGAAAACCCCATTTACAGAAAGACAGAGCATCATTTCCTGAAAGAGGAGAACAGTTACTAGGACTCTCAGTATCCTTCTAAACCTCCTACCCACCTCTGACTTTCTTGGTCTATGTGAGGGAGAAAGCAGGTGCTTACCTTCTGGACACACAAGTCTATCACATAGGAATTAAGGTCATGCTGAGTTTTGGGCAATCCATTGAGGGAGTCATGCTTTGTATGCTTCAGCAGCTGAACCCACAGGTCTGTGCGGAGAGGAGGAGGAAAGGTTGGGCCTTTGGCTACTGTGATCAACCCCTTCACACTCCCTTTCCCTTGCTGATCTTCCTGCATCACACAAATACCAGGATCCTTGATTTTCTTCATATTCCTGCTATTCTTAAAGTACTCTCACAAGCTACTTCTAGGAGGGAAAGAAAAACAGGAGGTGGTGGTCCAAGCAGTATAGATGTTTCCATGAGCTGGCTGGTGTCTGCTGGGGAGCCACAGGGTCCAGGAGCAGAATCTGAGCTGTGATACTCACAGGGATGGGTCCTTGGGATTGAAGGGAATGGTCAAGGAGAAGCAGGCCTTGTCATGGTAAGCACTGTGGAAACTCTGTCGGTCTCCATAGTCATAGATCAAGTAGTACCTGTGGGGGAGTAAGGAGACAGGCTATCTCTGTGATTTGGAACCCTGAGGGGTCTTGAAGATTCCCTCAACCTATGAGCAGACCCATGTTTGAGTAGCCAGCCACTCCTGTCCTAGCTCCACTCTGCTTCATGATCCCAGGGGTACTTACTGAAGCAGAAATTGAAAGACTAGATTCTTCAGAGATTCAGATCCTGTATAGCTTTCCTGGAATCAAACACACCTTCAAACAATGTAGTAGAAAAACCATCCATTGCAACCCCCTAAATCTTGATTGGTCTGTCCTCACCGTACAAGGTGAGGACATTGTAGACCTATTATCTCTAGGTCTACAATGTCAGTTGCAATTGGTTGTGGTAACT
Organism: Pteropus alecto; assembly: GCF_000325575.1. Lineage (NCBI taxonomy): Eukaryota > Metazoa > Chordata > Mammalia > Chiroptera > Pteropodidae > Pteropus > Pteropus alecto. Next base: position 35,355 of record NW_006435844.1, read on the forward strand.
CCTGGCTATCCTGGAAAAGGAAAGAGAAAGTGAGAGGTAGAGACTAGGGAGGTGGCTTTGGATGGTCAGGGAAAAGGATGGCCCGGGAGAGGGTGAAAGTCAGTGTTTAGGTGTGAAAGGGCCCTGGAAATTCCATGGGCCAGATTACAGTGGGCATCTGCATCACGAGGTCCTGAAAGTTGCTACACATATATACAAGTTTTGTCTGTCTGTCTGTCTATCTGTCTCTCTGTATTAAATTTTTTTCCAGAGAGTTGCAGACATGTAATCTAGGCAAGATGCAAAGGGCTTGAGGCCAAGTGAGAAGGTTGTCAATGTTAGTAAGAGACAATGGCGAACATAGGCACTTACTAGGTGTAACAATTTGGTGAAACATTTCCTGATAGCACTGTCCAAAACCAAAAATATACGTGATTGACGGCTCAGGGTTCTGGAACCTCTCTCTCCCTCTCCTTTCTCTTTCTCCATCTCCATGATTCTGGGTAGCTCCCACCTAAACTGCCTTGACTCCCTCCTCCAGTACCACAAAAAGCAGCATTCAGAGCCCAGGGTCCAGGTCTTCTTCACCCATCCTGAATCCTTTCCTTCATCCAGGTCCAACTGAAGGTTCTAGAGAGACCAGGGAATGGAGTGGGTGCCAAGGGCTCTGGTACCTCATTAAGGGTTCAGCATTCTGCCAGGACCAGGACACACACATGGATGACCAGGGATGCTGCTCTTGAGGTAGAGAGGGAAAGAAAGAGGGATGAAGATAAAAAGGGAGTAAAAATAAAAGGGGAGAGGTGGGTGAGACATAGGGAAGTAAAGACAAGGAAGTAAAAGAAAGCAAAGCAAAGAGAAGAGAAGGAAGTTCTGCCATGGGGATGGAGATCAGGGAAAAAGAGAGAGACAGGGGACATGGCTCCCTGCTGCAGCCCTCTCCTTCATCAGCCCCTGGCTGATCCTGAGACCCCAGGTAGGAATGCAAAACATGCACCTATTGGGTTTAGGGTCCACTTGATGCTGGTTGACCCTTTGTTACCTGTAGGAGCTTGGTTTAACCAGGACATGGGAGACACAGCAGCCACAGAGGCAGAAGACCTTCCCCAGAAGGAGTAAAGGGTCGGGCCCCAGCTCAACATGGAGGGTAGAGGGTCTGTGGCCCCCTCCAATGATCACTGCCTTCTCTCCTCATGGCTCCTGTGCACCTGTGCCTGTCTTAGTTGGTTCCTTGCCTGAGGAATCATACCCTTGTCGGGCTACCCAGGGACCTCCTGAAGGACCAGGCAGGAAGATGTGATGTGGGGAGGGAGAGACAGGCAGTGCCCCCTGAGAGATCTGTTCTTCTGTCTCCTCAAACATCCCTGCCCTCTGCTTTGGGAGGCCTTCTTCTCACTGTCTGTGGCTTACTTCTGGCCCTTTGACTCAGTGAACTGTGGATTCTCCAAAGGAAGGCCCAGCTCCTGGTATTAGACCAGAGGAACAAGTGTCATGATGGCAGCCACCCAGGGACCTGGCCCTCAACATGGGACAGGAAAGTCCCCATGTCAGCCTGGGATTCGAGAGGAAACCCTTTTGGAACATGGGAATCAGGACCCTTTTCGAGGCAGTTGTGGGGAAGCACCATCTCAGCTTCAAGTAGGGAAGCTGTCTCAGTATAAAGCCCTGGGTTGGAGGACCCTTCTCAGTGCAGGGCACCATCTTCTGGCTCAAGGCTGGACTGTCCTGGTCTTGGTGAAGAAGGAATGTCCTGCTTCATGGAACACCCTCTTGGAAGGGCATGCTGGAGAAGGCTGGGTACAGACGTGTGGGACACATTCCAGACCAAGAGAATAGTTAATCAAGTCAGAAGAAGGAGAGGAGACCTTTAAGCTCAGGTGAAAGATGCATACATTAAGATAAGAGAGAGCAGGGACTGTGGTCCTC
>NW_006435844.1:37275-41499 GCF_000325575.1 Pteropus alecto
CTGCTGAGGGACTGACAGGGGTAATTTGCTCCTAGGGGCAAAGATCTCCTGGAAGGGTGACAGTGGTTATCACCAACCTTATGTAGGTGGACTGGTTTCAGAAGGTGCCGTACAAGGGGTTCCCATCCAACCACAGCTTTTCAAACTTCAGCCCTTTCATCTTGCCCAATTCGCACACTGACTTCAGCTGAAAGATATGGGGAGGAAACTGATAAGGAGTCCCAGAGAAAGAGGGACATCCAGACCCTTGCACCCACAGACCCCTTCCGACCACTCAGGTACCTTCACCTAACTCCTGTCATCACTCTGACGAGCACTGTCCCCCACTTTGAACTCAACTTTGATTTGGTCCCTCTTCTCACCTCATTTCTGGAGAGGTTCAGGATCTTGACTGTGGGAGTCATCTATATAAGGTCAGATGGGCCATCTAGCTGGTACACGTTGTTGTTGCATAAGTTCAAGGACAACAACTTTTGGAGAAGAGTTTGAGTGACTGTTACTATTTAAGGCCTCAGGGACAAATCTGCTTTCCACCACATCTGTTCCATCCCCTAACGATACCAGGCCTCACCTAGGGGAAATTCTTTTCAATGATCTACAGGGTAGCAGCCATGAAGTTTCTTCTATTCAGGGTTATATCAATGTCAAAGTCCACTAAGTCTTCAGGAAGCCAAGAGGAGGGAATCAGAAAGCTGAGAGGAGTCCAGGGCCAGCACTAAACCTTCCTTCATTATTACCTCTAAGTATCCCTCCCAGGTGGAACCTTCTGCTCTTGCCTGCCCTAGAATTACTGCTGTCAGCCTTACCTGGGTCAAAGTGGAGATTATGAAGGTCAAGAGCTTTCTGGGAGACATCATATCATTTGCTCATAGTCAGCTGCAGAGGGAAATGGAGAGAGCTGCTCTGAGGCTGTGGTAGTGACAGGAAAATCAGGGGCTGGAAGAAGAAGAGGTGGGTCTGGGTGTGGGCACAAAATGTGCCTTGAGTCTGCATCACCTTTAACTGCTCCATTTCCTTTGGCTTCAACTTATTCTGCACAGAGTATGGTACAGCAGAAGTATTGACAAAGATAGGTATCTGCAGGAAGAAGAGGTGGGAAAAGCACTAGGAACTCTAACTCCAAAGAAGATGAGTAGTCTGTGGCCTGTCCTCTTGCCTTGAGACTGAGTATTGGTAATATCCTTAACACATCTTTTTATTTTCCTCATCACAAATCTTGTAGTTGATATCCTTCAATGCAGAGGCAGTGCTAGCATCCTGGACAAAGAACTGGGCCCGGTGTTTAACACAGTGGAACTACAGAGATCGAAGCAACAGCAAGAATGTCAGAGGGCAATGGCTTATGCTGAGTAAGGTCTCTCTCCCTTCTCCGTGTAACCTCATCTAGCTTTACCATTCTTTCTTACATCCACTGGATAGAAGGGGACACCGCAATGGCTCTGGACTGAATTCATTAGCTAAATCTTGTCATACTTTATCCCATAAGGAATCTAAAGGTGAAAATAAGGGATGGAAGAGAGGAGAGATGAAATAGAAAAAAAGACTGGAGAACAGACTCAGCACACTGTTCTATTCTGACCTTCTACTGAACTTTAAAAGACTTCTAAAGTAGAGAACTTTGACATGATATCAACTTTATTTTTTTACCAGACATGGATTTTCTAATTTTTTTCCTCTCTATTCCAATACTTACCTCTCAAATAATCAAATTAAATACTTAAAATGATCTTCCTTTAATAAGGTTCCAGGGAAGATCCTACCTATTGAAGACCCTACCTATCTCTCTGATAAAGAGTTTAGAGAATCTACATCCCTACACTCAGCTTGAGCCAAATTGAGACATCCGGTGAGGAGATGCTTCATCTCCTTGACAGTAGTTTCCACCTTTGCTGTTAAACAACTGCTCATGACCTTCCTTCAGTCAGCCTGTTCCCTTGATATTGCTTTCCTTTCAAGATTGTTAACTCCTCATATCCTCAACAAAGTTCCTAGCATTTCTACATGAGATCAGTACAACTCCCCTTGATCTGTCTTTCTTGCATAGTCCCTATGTTTTGTTAGGATACTCACTGTGATCTTGAACCAGGCTCCCAGGCTTCCATCCTGTGTGTTCTCCATTTTTATCTCTAGAGGAGTTCCGTCTTGGTAGTCATTATGCCATTTCACACTGCTATGGTTGGAGTGGGAGTTAGGAAAGGGTGTTGTGGGGAAGTGCATAGAAGAGAGTGTCCATAAATGTGTAGAAATGCTACAAAGTCTTCTATATACTCTCACCTTAATTATACCAGGTCTACAATTAGGACTGCTCAACCATTCTAGTTCTATCACTCTTCACTTTTATAATGGGAGAAAAAAAATGATGACCATGGAGAGGAAAAGAGTTGCATAGTCTCATGGGCTGCTACATGCAAACCAGGCTGCCCAGTCACCTACTGTCTTACTTGTGTGTCCTTCTGGGAATGCCTCATCATCACATTTCCATCATCCTACTGAAGGTAGGAAGGCTGAGGCTCATTCACATCCACCATGTTCATAATGAGGTTTCCCCTTGCCAAAAGTCTGGAAAGAATCCTAACCTTTATTTTTCTTTGAGAAAAGCTACTGCCATCATTGTACTTTAAAATTAAGAACAAAAAATAGAAGTTTGAAGAAACATCACAGTCACATGCCATGTACCACGTCTTGGATTGACATCATGGTAGAGCAAGTCAAGTGTCAACCTGCCTAAATGGAACAATCACACAAACCCCAGAGATCAAACTCTGCTACCTATCTAGATATGAAAATCTTATTTAATGCATGGCGTAATTGGGGAAGAAATATTGAAGGAGAAGGTAACTGTGTGGAACCATTTAGAAAATGAGACAGGATTTATAAAGAACAAAAGTATGAGCATTCATGGGTTATACACTGGGAAGGCATCTGAATCTTGCCTTCTTTCAAGACTCTCTAATGTAATAATCTGCCACAATCTAGTAGGCAAACTCTCTTATATCTCCCAAATACCAAATTGGTTTCATTAATAATTAGCAAGCTGTACTTTCTTTTCTAGTATAGTCTGAGCTTTAATGTCAGGCGGGACTGATGAAACAGCTTCCTAAACTGTCTTCCTCCTTCCAGCCTTGCTCTTCACAACGGTTTCTTAGAAATATCCTGAGTGAGCTTTCTTTTTATTCAGCTGAAAATGTATTTCAGCTCAAGGAAAAATTGATTCTAACCTCAGATCTTTCATAACAGGGACCTCAACAATGAACTAGAATGATAGATGTCAACTACCATTTCCACGTGTTTAGATATTTTTCTATTTGCTTCTGTTATATAGTTTGATTCCATATAGTCAGAGAACATATTCTGTATGATTTCAATTCTTTTTAAATCTGTTGAGGTTTGTTTGATGTCCCAGGAGATGGTCTATCCTGATAAATAATGCATGGGAACTTGAAAGAAACGTATACTCTGCTGCTGTTGAGTATTCTGTATATGTCATGTAGATTCCATAATTGTATTGATTATATTATTCAGATTTTCTATATTTTTGATGATTTTCTCTCTAGCAATTCTATTACTTGCTGAAAAGGGGTTTTTAATATCCCAATATAATTGTGGACTTGGCCATTTTTCCTTTCATTTCCACCAGTTTTTGCTTCCTGTATTTTGAGGCTCTATTGTTTAGATGTGTGTACACATCTAGGATAGTTATGTCTTCCTGGTGGATTGATCCTTTTACCACTATGTAATATCCTCTTTGTCTCTACTAATTTTCTTTGTAGTAAAGTCAGTATTTTATAAGATATTGTGGCCTCAGGTATGCTTATAAAAATGTTTCGATTATATTTCACACTGAATTCATTCCTAGGAGTTTCTTTGTTCCACCCCTACACTTGCTACCAATATATCTAATTCCCCATGTGGCAGGATTTAGAAGTTTTTTGGCATCTACAGAAATAAGATAGTCTCAATTATGTATCCCATAAGTACATTAATTAAAGATATTTTAATTTTACAACATTTAACTGAAAAAAAAAAAGTACTAGTTGCTTATACATTCTTCTCTAGTGTACATGGAGCATTCACAAGGATTGACCACATACTGGGACACAAAGATAGCCTCAACAAATATAAGAGGATTGAAATCATACCAGCCATATTCTCTGATCACAGTGCTTTGAAGCTGGAGATCAACTGTAAAAAGAAAGCAGGAAGAAGCACAAATATATGGAGATT
>NW_006435844.1:42458-44148 GCF_000325575.1 Pteropus alecto
AAGATGCTAGCGAACCGAATACAGTAACATATTAAAAATATTATACAGCATGATCAAGTGGGCTTCATCCCAGAGGCACAGGGATGGTGCAACACATGCAAATCAATTAATGTGATACACCACATAAACAAATTAAGAAATAAGAATCATATGGTCATATCAATAGGTGCAGAAAAAGCCTTCAACAATACAGCATCCATTTATGATCAAAACACTTAACAAAATCGGTATAGAAAGAAAGTACCTTAACATACTAAAGGCCATCTATGACAAACTCTCAGCCAACATTATACTTAAATAGTGAAAAACTAAGAAACCTTTCCCTAAGATCAGGAACAAGACAAGGCTGTCCACTATCGCCACTGTTATTCAATATAACATTGGAGGATCTAGTGAGTGCAATCAGACAAGAGAAAGATATAAAAGGAATCCAAATAGGAAATGAAGAGGTCAAATTGTCACTATTTGCAGATGACATGAGTCTCTATATAGAGTAGTGATCTCCAAGAGCTATGCCAGGCAAGTAAACTGGAAATAGACCAGCCTTCCAAGGGACTGAAGTCCAAATTAATTATTTCAATTACCAATGGGATTAAAAGGATTTGGGGTTGTTTGTTGTCACCTGGCAGGTTATTAGAAAGAAGAAAAGAAAATAAACTCTTTCCTGGAGGGAATTAACTTTGTCTAAGTACTGAAATAAATAAATCTACAATTTATTTTATACAGTTCCCTGAAAAATTTTTTTAAATAACTAGGTGAAAAAGGAGATAAGATGACATGATTGAAAATAAAGGAATAAAAAAAACCAGTAAAACCAATCCATGTAAAATCTAGATAATGGCATTATTAGATACAAACTATAAAATAACCATGCTTACTAATAATGTCAAGAAAATTAAAGATTGAAATTTTCACTCAAGAATTTAAAAATATGAAAAATGAACAGGATTTCTAGAACTCAAAAATTGCCATACCCAGAATTAAGAACAATTATGGGATTGGCGGCTTATTAGAAACACTGAAGGAAGAACTAAAGAAACCAATTAAGTATCTGCAGAAAATATCCAGAATGAAATATTGAGAGACAAAATGATGATACAGAAAGATATGGTGCAAAGTTAAAGGGGGTACAATAAATAAATCAAACATAAAGAAGGAGATAGAATAGTGCAAAAACAGCATTTCAAGATATAATGTTTGAGAAGTTTTAAAAAGTAACAAAAGACTTCAAGTCACAGATGTAAAAGCAGTATATATACCAAATATAATGGCATATGAGGAAAACCAAACCCAGGCCTACCATAGTAAAGCTGTTGAATCTCAAATAAAGAGAGAAACTATTCAAAAATGAGAGAGAAAAACAACAAATTATCTTCAAGTGAGTGAAAATAAGACTGACATATAATCTAAAATAGAAATAATGATAATTCGAAGAAAGTAAAATTATATCTGTATAGTGCTGAAGTAATATAACTGCATACTCAGAATTTTATGTCTACAAAAAACTTAACTTTTGAAAATGGAAGTTAAATAAACATACTAATGCAAACAAAACTAGGCAAATTTGTCACCATTCAACTCAAACTAAAGATTCATCCTCAGGCAAAAGAATATAATCTCAGATAGTGGTACATAGATACAAGAAGAATGAAGAATAATAACATTGCAAAAGGAACATTCATACACTGCT
>NW_006435844.1:44181-49431 GCF_000325575.1 Pteropus alecto
CCACTGTGGAAAACAGTATGGAGGTTCCTCAAAAAACTTAGACTTGAATTACCATATGACCCAGCAATCTCTCTTCTGGATATTTACCAAAAAATATGAAAACACTTATCTGTAAAGATATATGCACCCGGTGTTCATAACAACATTATTCACAGTGGCCAGGACATGGAAACAACCAAAGTGCCCTTCAATAGATGATTGGATAAAGAAGTGGTGGTACATATATACAGTGGAATATTACTCAGCCATAAGAAAAGATGAAATACTGCCATTTGCGACAACATGGATGGATCTTGAGATAATCATGCTAAGTGAAATAAGTAAGACAGAAAAAGTTGAAAACCATATATATGATTTCACTCATTTTGTGGGATATAAAACTGAAAGCAACAAACAAACATGACAAATAAATAACAACTCATAGACATGGGCAGTGAATTAGTGGTTACCAGAGGGAAGGGGGAGGGGAGAGGTAGATAAGGGTGAAAGGGTTCAAATATTTAGTGAAGGAAAGAAATATAACGACAGAAGGAAATCTAACTTTGGTAGTGAACATACTGTTGAATTGTATACTTGAAACTTATTTGATTTTATTAATGTCACCCCATAATTTTTAATGAAAAAGAAAAATATGGAGGAAAATCTAAATGAATATTAACAACATAATATAGTGATAATTTCTTTGAAGAATATATATATAATTAAAATGCATAACAATAAATTGGGAGGGATATTAATGGAATTAAGTGTTGGAAGGTACTTGTGTTATCCAAGGAGATGTAAAAGAACTAATTTACATTAAACTGTGATAAGACAAAAATATATGCTGTAATCTGAAATGCGAACACTACAAAAACAACAAAAGAATGTTTAACTACCAGCCAAATGAGGCAAAAAATGAATATTTAAGAAATAATAATATTAAACATTATGAAAGAGACAAAAAATTAGAACAGAAAAATAAATGTAAGGCAAATAGATAATTTAAACCAAATTATATCTGGAATTATATTACATGAAAATGGACTGAATGTTTCAAATGAAAAAGCAGAGATTATAAGTCTAGATAAAAGCATTCATTCAATCAAATGTTCCTTAAAAAGGACATAAGTAAAATATAAGGATATAGACATTTGAAAGTTAATTAAAAAAAGATGGCAAAGGATATACCATTCAAACACTGACTAACCAAAAGCTGGTACTCATAAAAGAAAAAAAATATATCTTAAGTAAAAACATTACAAGAGAAAAAGGGAAATTTCATTATGACTCAAGATTAAATTCAACATGAAAATATTAATAAAATAATTTTAAATTTGTATGCACCTTTTAACATAGAATCAAAATATATACAGCAAGAACTGATAGTAGGAAATGGAAAATATATACACGGCAAAAAAGTGACAGAAGTAAAAGAAATGAACAAATCCACACAGTTCCAGTTGGAAATTTGAATACACCTTACTGAGTGATAGATAAAACAGACAAAAAATGAGTAAGATGAAGATTTAAACAGCATGAGTAACAAAATTTACTTAATTGACATGCAACACTGCTCATGACAACCTATGCAACATTCCAAAATAATCATATGGTGGGCTCTGAAGCAAACCTAAAGAAACTTCTATGGGGATAATATAGTATATACTGAATGTTTGGTGTAAAAATTCAAAAATAATACTAGGTTCGCTGCCCCTCCCCTATCTCTGGTATGCATCTAAAGAATGTTAATTTCCAATACTCCCTCCTCGGGTGATCCTCCTCACTCCACAAATCCTGAACCAGAGAGGAAGAGATAACTCTGACCTTTCCCCTCAATCAAGGGGAACATCTCAGCTCTGTCTTGACCACAGCCACAGGAGGGGAGGTTTTCCAGATGGAACCAGGATGGGTGTCAGGGCCCACTCTGCCTATTTCCTCAAGAGAGTGGAAAATAGTCAACCTGGGCCCTGGCCACCCCTCTTCCATCTAAAGGGGGTTTGGTTAGGTGTCCTGTGGGTTAGGTGGAGGAGGGGTCCTAGAATCCCTCCAGACCAGTGAGGATCTGAGGCCAAAGCCTCATGCTGACCAACTCACCCATGGTGTGCCCTGAAGGCGGTGGCCTGTTATCACTGTTCTCACAGGGTATTTGTGAAGATAATCTGTGGGGTCTGGAGCTGGAGGTTTGTGACATATCTGAGGAGGGCTGTTGAGGAAGGCAAGAGCATGCCCTAAACCATTATCCAGGCCACACAAGTAAGATAGAGTCCTTACAGGAAGTTCTTTCCCCAAGGGCATATAGAGGAAAGTCCTGGTAGCCAGAGAAGCCTTAACTTTCTGTTCTTACTGCCCCCTGAGTTTGCTACTAGCCAAATACCCAAGGAACTGTTTCTAACCAAGCCACTGCTATAGAGGCTTTAAGTAGAGTTAAGAAGACTGGTTCCCAGGTATTTGTAGCTGCAAACCCAGAGAACTCTGAAGGTCCACTGTGATCAGGCTCTGTGCAGGCTGCATTACATTGTATTCCTTCATGTATTCCTCACAGGGAAACTTATCTGCAGAATTACCATTCCTTGACCTCCCTGAAGCTGTTGAAGCTTAGGAAGGTATAAGAGCTTGTTTGGGGAGTAATTCAGACATTACGTGGTGATGCAGCTACTGGAACAGAACTTTATAGAACGGGCATTATTCCACCATTCATAGCTTTAATAAACTCTGTACATTATGTCAGATTTACTTAAAGAAGGGCAAAGTTAAAGTCTGTAAATAGTCACATGGCATAAGATAATTCCAGTCCATCTCAGAGAGGTCATACTAGGGGCTGAACTGAAATTTATAAAAGAAATAGCAGAGATTGGTGGAACACTGGAATTAGTGTAGGGGAAAAAAATCACTACTTTTTCTTTAGGGGGAATAAAAAAGTCATGTAGAAAGATACCCCCTGGTGGTCAGAGCCAGAATTGTAGCTCTGAAGTTCAGAAAACTTTGTAAGGGGGAAGGAGTGAGATAGAGGCCTGGGCTCCAATGCATCAGCCAGAACTTAATAATGTTTTTCACCCCACCTCAATCCCAAGCAGTACTCCTTCTCTGGGTTTCTATGCCCTGAGAGAAATCATCCAATCTCTGAGTGAGTTGAAGAGAAATAAGCACATAAGAATGTCAATATTTGGGGTGAGGGAAGCATAAGACAAAACACACATACATAGATAAATTGTCAAACTATATTTTTATATTTTTCATAAAACAGTATAGCATAAGAATTTTTCTAAGTTAGTAAATTTATGTGAGTTTTTGTCAACACGTTAGATATTTTGAAGTGTTTCTCTTAACAAACTTGCCTAATTACAAAATGTTAAACGCTAATAAGTATCTATTTAGAAAATAAAATCATCTCATAACTTTCATCTATATGATTCCCTCACCATGAATCAAAGATATCCACTTTAAATAGATTGGTGCACATTTTCTAGATATATATGGTAAGTGTTTACCTATCTTTCTAAATATTACATAAATACATATATACACACATATATATGTATGTGTGTGGATGCACATATATAAAATTTTCAAACACATAAATGAGTTTTTTTGCAAATAGGATTTTTCACTCATTTCTTTGTACAGTGTGGTTTGGCTTCTGTGCAGATATTTATTGGAGGAACATTTTGCTTTTTAGTTAAATTAATTTTGATATTTTTGTCTCTCTCACTCCTGATTAGCAAAAGTCCTTTATGTACAGGTATATTAGCATAAAGTCTGCAATACTGTTTGCAAATATGTTCTCTTTATTTTTCACATATTATTTTTTTTTATTTTGCCAGTATAGAAAGTATTTCTAAATATTCGTTGAATTTATGATTTAAAAATAACACAGGTCGTATTTTGGGGCAGCGTGGAGGCAGAACTCAGAGGGAATAGGAAGGAAAGGGAAAGGATCAGGGAAGCTAGGAGAGTTCTGGGAGGGAGCCCAGCCAGAGGAAGGGAGCAGTGGGGCATCTAGAAAGGGGACTCTACATACACTCATCTTCCTTGAACACCCCATTGACAGAGAAGCAGAGCATCCTTTCCTGAAAGGGAAGAGCCCAAGTGCTCAGTCACCACCTATGCCTCCTACCCAACTGCATCTTTCTGGAACTGCTGAGGGAGGAAGCAGGTGCTCACCATCTGGAACCATATGTCCATCACAAAGGACCTGAGGTCATGCTGAGTTTTGGGTAACACACAGAGGGAGCACACAGTATCACGTTTTGTATGCCTCAGCAGCTGAACCCGCAGATCTGTGGGGAAAGAAGAGCAAGGGTCAGGCTAACCACACCCTGGGCCCTATCACAGACCCCTTCATTTCCCCATTCCCTGCCCAATCTTCCCCATCACATACACACAGGGGTCCTTCAGGTTCTTCATATTCCTGTTATCCTTGAAGGATCAGACAGGATGATGTGATGTGTGGAGGGAGGGACACTGCCCCTCACTGCCCTCTGCCCTCTGCCTTCCACTGCTGCTTCGGGAGGCCCTCTGTTCACTGTTGGTGGCCCACTTCTGGTCCCTTGATTCATGAAACCCAGGTTTCTCCCAAGGATGGCTCAGCTCCTGGCATTGCCCTGGAGGAAGTGAGGTCACAATGGCAGCCACACGGAGGAGCCTCAGTCCTCAGCATGGGGCAGGAAATTCCCAACCTCAGCCTGGGATTTGATTCCTGGGAAAATTCTTTTAACACAGGTAAACAGGGGCTCTCTCAGAGAAGCCTGTCTCAGCATGAAGCCTTGGGCTAGAGGACCCTTCTCTGTGCAGGTCACCACCATCTGGCTCAAAGCTGGACCCTCCAGGTCCTGGTGAGGAAGGGATGTTCTGCTTCCTGGAGCACACTCTTAGGAGGGTGTGCTGGAGAAGGCTGGATGCAGAGAGATGAGAAACAAATCTTATATGAGAACAAGTGAGAATATCAAAGGATGAAAACTACTTATAGGTGAGGGACACAGAGAGAGGAGAGGTTGAGGCTTGTGGCCCTTCCAGAGGACAAGGGTCGTAGCTTCCTGCACATATGCATTCTCAGTGGCAGTTCAGTCTTCCAAGGGTCAAGGATCCCCAGGAAGGGTGACAATAGTTGTCACCAACCTTATGTAGGTGGACTGGTCTGGGAGGGTGCCACGAAGGGGTTCCCTTCCAGCCACAGCTCTTTAAGCTTCAGCCCTTTCATCTTGCCTAACTTGCACACTGACTTTAGCCGAGAGATATGGGGAGGAAACTGGAAAAGGAGTGCCAGGGAAA
>NW_006435844.1:49441-54459 GCF_000325575.1 Pteropus alecto
CCCACAGTCTCCTTCCTTCCCCACGGGTACCTTTGCCTGCCCACTACCATCACTCTGATAAGCACCACCCCCACTCTCAATTCAACTTTGATCTAGTTCCTTCTTCTCACTTAATTTCTGGAGAGTGACTATTGGGACCATCTGTATAAGGTCAGACAGGCCATCAAGTTGGTACAGCTTGTTGTTGCATAAGTTCAAGGACAACAACTTTTGGAGAAGAAGAGTTTGAGTGATGGTTACTATCTAGGGCCTTGGAGACAAATATCATCTCTTTTTTTATTTTTTAATTTAATTTTATTATTAGTTTCAAGTACACAGTACATTGGTTAGATATTTATATAGCTTATAAAATGATCCCCTTAATTGCTTATGATATTATACACAGGACATACAATGGAGAAAGGAAAGCCTCTTCAATAAATGGTGCTGGGAAAACTGGAAAGCCACCTGCAAAAGAATGAAACTAGACTGTTGTCTATCACCACACACCAAAATTAACTCAAAATAGATTAAGGACCTGAATATAAGACCTGAAACAATAAAATACAGACATATGAAAAGATGCTCAACTTTACTAGCTATTAGGGAAATGCAAATCAAAATCATAATCAGATACCATCTCACACCTGTTAGAGTGGCTATCATCAACAGGACAAATAATAACGAGTGTTGAGAGGACGTGAGGAAAGAGGAGCCGTTATACACTGCTGGTGGGAATGTAAATTGGTATAGCCACTATGGAAAACAGTATGAAGGTTCCTCAAAAAACTTAGGATTGAATTACAATATGACCCAGCAATCCCTCTTCTGGGTATGCACACAAAAATTTTGAAAACATTTATCCATAAAGATATATGAACCCTGATATTCATTGCAGCATTATTCATGGTGGCCAAGACATGGAAACAACCAAAGTGCCCTTCAATAGATGATTGGATAAAGAAGATATGGCACACATATACAATGGAATATTACTCAACCATAAGAAAAGATAAAATACTGCCATTTGTGACAACGTGGATGGATCTCGAGATCATTGTCCTAAGTAAAAGAAGTCAGACAGAAAAAGTTGAGAACCATATATCATTCATATATGGGATATAAAACTGAAAGCAACAAATGAACTAGACAAACAGAGACTCATGTACATGGACAACAGTTTAGTGGTTACCAGAGGGAAGTGGGGAAGTAGATAAGAGTAAAAAGGGTGAAATATATGGTGATATAAGGAAACTTAACTTTGGGTGGTGAACATGCAATGCAATTGAATTGTACTGAAACCTATATAATTTTATTAACCAAGTCACCCCAATAATTTTAATAAAAAATAAAAAGTAATAAAAATGCATTCAAAAAACCTCAGCTGATGGAGGGAAACACTGAGAGCCTAAGAATATCTGAGAAAATTCCATAGGGTCATTCAGAACTTGCTTACACCTCAGAACTAATTAACAAATCTTTCCACTTTAAGTGAGTAAAGAATGATCTCAGAGGTGACTTCTGGCTCTAAAATTTCTTCATTAAAAGTGAATGAGGTTTTCTTAAGAGATTAAGCTTCCCTTGCCTCGTGTTTATTGAAATATAGAAGACAAATAGTTGCTCATATTTACATTGAACAATTTGATAAGTTTTTTTACAATTATAGTTGGCATACAATAATACACCAGTTTCAATTGTATAGCATAGTGATCAGAGATCCATATAACTCGCAAAGCGATCACCCCATTAAATCTAGTATGCCTCTTCTCCCTTACAGATTTATTACAACATTGTTAACTATTTTCCTTATGCTACACTTTATATCTCCATGTCTACTTTGTAAATATCCTTTTCTACTTCTTAATCCCTTTGCCCTTTTCACTGTCCTCTCAAATCCTTCTCATTTAATAGCCCTCAAAATATTCTCTGTATCTGTGAGTTTGTTTACATTTTTATTGTTGTTGTTTGTTTTGTTCTTTAGATTCCGCATGTACAAAAAATCATGTGATATCTGTCTTTCTCTATCTAATTACATTCAGCGCAATAACCTCTAGGTCCATCAAGGCAATATCTTTTTCCATCCCCTTCCATTTAGTCTCTGTATGTCTTTTAATCTGAAGTGGGTCTCCCATAAGCAGCATATGTAGGGGTCTTGTTTTCTTATCCATTCAGCCACTCTATCTTTTGGTTGGAGTACTTAATTCTTTTCCATTGGAAGTACTTGTTGATAGGAATGTAGTCATTGTCATTCTTTATTCTTGTTTTTGATTCATGTTTTTTTCTTCTTAAAGAAGTCCCTCCAATATTTCCTGTAATACTGGCTTGGCATTCATAAATTCCCTTAGCTTATTTTTGTCTGGGAAGCTCTTTATCTGTCCTGCATAGTTTCTTTTGAGAAATCAGCTGCCAGTCTTATGGGTGTTCTCTTGTAGAGAACTAACTGCTTTTCTCTTGCTGCTTTTAAGATTCTCTCTTTGTATGTAACCTTTGATATTTTAATTATGATGTGTCTTGGTGTGGACCTCTTTGGGTTCATTTTTTGGGGGACTGTCTGCGCTTCCTGGGGTTGTATGTCTATTTCCTTCACCAGGTTAGGGAAGTTTTCCATCATTATTCTTCAAATAGTTCTTCAACTTCGTATTTTCCTTCAGGTACCCCTATGACACAGATATTTTTACATTTAATTGTGTCCCATAGGCTCCTTAAATTATTATTATAGTCTGGGCTTCTTTTTTCTTGCCATTCTAATTGAGTGTCCTTGGCTTTCCTATCCTCTATATTGGTGGTTTGATCCTCTTCTTTGTCCACTCTGTTGATTCTCTCTAATATGCTCTTCATCTCAGATCATGCGTTCTTCATCTGACTGGTTCCCTTTTATAATTTCCATTTCCATTTTTATGGTTTTTTTTAATCTCTGTGTTAAAATTCTTACTGAATTCATTTCCCCCAAGTTCATCAAGTATCTTGATAACCAGAGTTTTGAACTCTGTATCTGTTAGATTGTTTGACTCCATTATTCCTGGATCTCTGTTCTGTTCTCTCATATGATTTCTGCTTTCTTGTCTTCCGATTTTGGCTGCCTTTCTGTGTCTGTTTCCATGTACTAAGCAAAGCTCCTAAGTTTCCTGGTCCTATTAGTGCGGTTTTGTGTGGTAGGTGTCCAGTGGCATAGTCCTGAGAAGGGTTCAGCTGTAGGCCAAGTTTAGCACCAGCATGTGCCCTCTGGGGCCACCTGTTAAGATTCAGCAAGCAATCCACAGATGCTGTGCTTATAGTTGCCTCAAAAGGCCACACCAGCAACTGTAGTCAACTGCTACCAGCATGAGTCTTGGTGCTGTTCAGCTAAGAGCACCTGACTAAGTGAGGACACACCTGGATGTGGCTTGGGTGGGGCCTGAATAGGGAGAGGCAGAGTTCTGGGAATCCTCTGGGTGGAGTGATCTCTGTTATCCAGTTCGATGACGTCTCAGCTTTTGGGGCACCGAGTCCTCACTCTGGGTGGGGAGAGGGCTCAACAGAGGAACAATAGATACCGCAGGCAGTTCTGGACAGAGCATGTCTCAACTGGATCCTCATTCCAACAACTCAGTGTCCCCCTGTAAGTCCCTGGTACCCCTTGTGCAGCCGACTCAGCGCTGGTGCTCAGAGCGAGCAGGTCCATCACCGAGAAAGACCGCTTGTGGACACGGCCCCTTTCAGAGGCGTCTGCAATTGCCGGCTGTGACTGCTATGGCCTCTGTCCCACTCAGCCCCTCGGACCGGGCAGCCTCGCATCCTCGCCTTATCCTATCTCCTCCAATTGCAGGGTGATTTCTTATTTCTCTCCTTAGTTGTATGGCTTGTTCATCTAGATCTCAGACAATTTTTCTTGCTGTTTGCTCCTTGTTTCTGTCACAACTTTGATTTTGTTGCCAGAGTCATGAACAGAGCCTCTATGCCATTTTTTTCTCTCCTAGAGAAATTAAGCTTTTTAATAATATGAGCAGTGAGCATGTAACCTTAACCTGTCCTTCAGAAATTCATTTCAAGGTAGTCATTTATGCGTTTGGTATTCATTAAAACCCAAACCTGTACCTATTCCATGGAATAAAGCATCTTTAGAGGAGTGTGCCTTTAGCATTTTTAACCTAGGCTCATAATATTGGTGAATATAAAATGTTTCTAGCTGACCAAATATTCGCTAATCCTCTTTACCTCAGCCTAGGGTAAGGAATGAAATAGTATGAATTTTAGTTGTAGCTTCAATTAAAATTCTTATTTGTCCTCAGTCTAAATTCTTAATCTAAATCCATCTTCCCATTTTACATTGTTTTCCAACACAGAATTCCTGAGTTACTTTGGATAATCTAATGCACACAAAAATTAAAGTTAAAAATGATAGCCTTGGTCACGTTTAGACTGTCCTCTCAAAGAGGTCCAGTTGAGATAAAGGTACTGAGTTAAGAGAGAATAAAAATAGCTAACATGCCAGGCACTGTTCTAAGTTTGTATATAAATTCTTTTAATCTTCACAATTATCCTATCAAGTAGGTATAATTAATATCCTCATGTTACAAATGAAGAAAGTTGAGGTACTTTCCCAAGATTATACTGCTATGATATAGTAGAATCCAGTTGTAAACCTAGGGGCCAAACACAAATTTAAAAGGGCTCTATGTGAGACAGATTTCCTTAGACTGATCCCCAGAGATTCTTATTCAATTATTGTAAGATGGGTTGGGGGTTAGAGACAGTGGCCTGCTGAAACCAACTCCTAATGGCTCATGAGAACTGGTTAGAAATTTTTCAGGAATATTACCAGCTGATTAAATTCGCTATTTCACATTGGTAGATTAAAATTGACTACGGTGAGAGTATTTTGCCATGGAAATCGGCAAATACTAAAAATCTTTTTCTTTTCTCTTCTTTTTTTAAATTTAAATTTATTTATTTAATTTTTATGGTGACATTGGTTAACAAAATCCAATAAGTTTCAGCTGTACACTTTAAAAGTAAGGCATATATATATATATTTACACTGTGTGTACACCTTCCATAGT
>NW_006435844.1:54482-57956 GCF_000325575.1 Pteropus alecto
CATTGACATCTGTATATTCTACTGTGTGTTTACCACCCAAAGTCCAGTTTCCTTCAGCTACCAAATATTTGATCCCTTTTACCCACTTCACCCTTCCCGTACTCCCCTGTATTTGACCCCCTTTCCCCTTCCTACCTCCTCCTTCCCTTACCCTCTGGTAACCACTAGTCTATAGTCCATGTCCATTCCATGAGTCTTGTTTGTCCTGTTCATTTGTTGTTTTTAGGTTTATATCCCACATATAAGTGGTATCATGTGCTTTTCAACTTTTTCTGTCTGGCTTATTTCACTTAGCATGATTATCTCGAGGTCCATCCAGGTTGTTGCAAATGGCAGTATTTTATCTCTTCTTGTTCAGCCTCTTTTTCTGCAGAGCAGTTATTAAACATTTAGCAGCAGACCACTGAGAAGAGGCCAGGTATCATCGTTTTTAGAAACTCCTCAGGTGATAATAAATGCAGTTGGGGTTAAAAACCACTTCTGGTAGACTATTAACTGCAGTTTTTCCAAGGGGTGAGATCAGAGGAAGGAGAAGATAGGATGTTTATATTTTACTATATAATGTATTTGATAGGCACATGTATTTCTTCCATAAAATAATATGCCAAATTTAAAGAAACCAATAATAAAATATATTTTTCAAATTTGCCTCTGTCTTTTATTTGTAGATATAGAAATAACAGCTGATGTTATACTTAGGGTATAGCAATGGGATGGATGTAATAGGCAGTTGGAGAAGATTCTTTCATGGTCTATGAAGAAAAGTTAAATGTAGCAGAAAATCAGTTTCATGAACAGCCAAGAATGGATTCTAGTCAGCAGACAGAGCACATCTCCAAGGAGGAGAGTTTGTGTGGCTCTGGCTCCAGGTAGGAGATGAAGATCCAGGAAACTAGGCAGTCAAATATAGGAGGGCCTAATATTAGGGAACCAGAGCTCAGAGATAAGAATCCAGACTTGGAATGATTGGAAAGAACCAGAAGGAACCTTGGTCAAAGAGGAATTTGGTTCTAAGTGTGATGGAATGGGGGAAAATATGGGGAAGCAAGGCTGAAGCCAATTTCCTGGAACTGGAAGACAAAGCTCAATTAACTAGGCCAATGTTAGGGGAGAACCAGCAACCACACTGGCCTATGAGCCTGAGGTTAGATCATAGCTGTAGGAAAAAAGATGATATGGCTGCTAGCACTGAAATTCTGCAGAAACAGAGTGGCCACGTTTCTTACATTTAATCTCACTTTAGCAATTGGGATACTTCAAGAATTACAGTTTTATCTTATGGTGCAACTTCAGTTACATGGGCCAAAAAGAAAATGCTATTACAAATGGTTGACATAATGAGGCTGCACCATCCCTATTATATTTTGACTTTTATGTAAAGTCTTTTTGAAATGATATTATCTCTCCAGTCTCTTAAATATTGGACTTACTTCCTGCCACATATGGGACTATATTGACTTATTTCCTTATTAATTTATTTAATGACATAGTTATTTAAAATCCATTTTATCAAAATGTATTTTATTTATGCTTCATTAGTTTAACTCCTCCTGAGATTTTTTCTGTCCCTTTAGTTTTCTTTTTATATTTTGACATTCTAAACATTCCAAAAATGTCTTTGTCAATTTGAGGAAACAATCATTTTATTTTTCTTATTTCTAAAAAAAACATTTAAAAATTAACAGCATTCTGTATACTATGCCAGCACATTTCAAACTTCCTTGATATTTCTGGCATCCTTTCAAAGGTATCTTTTCCTATTTTACACCTATTCAAGATTGTTTTGGCCAAGTTATATAAGACAATTTCTGTGATGGTTAATTTTATGTATCAACTTGACTGGGCTAAGGGATGCTCAGACAGTTTGTAAAATATTATTTCTGGGCGTGTCTGTGAGGGTGTTTCCAGAAGAAATTAGAATTTAAATTTGTAGACTGAGTAAAACAGATCACTCTTAACATTGTGAATTGGCATCATACAATCTCTTGAGTGCTCAAATATTTAAAAAAGGCAGAGGAAGGTCAAATTCACTCTCTCTGCTTAAGGTGAGACATCCTTCTTCTGCTGCCTTATGTGTTGGTACTCCTGGTTCTTGGGCCTTTGTACCCAGATTAGGACTTATACCATTGGTCCCTTGGTTTTCTGGCTTTCAAGATTTGACTAGAACTTCACCAACAGATTTCTTGGTCCTTTAGCTTGTCTATAGAAGATTGGAGGACTTCTCAGCCTCCATAATCAAGTGAGCCAATCCTTTATAATAAATCTTCCCTATCTATCTATCTATCTATCTATCTATCTATCTATCTATCTATCATCTATCTATCTATCTACCTATCATCTATCAATCATCTATCTATCTACTATCCTCTCTCTCTCTCTCTCTCTCTCTCTCTCTCTCTCTCTCTCTCTCTCTCATTGGTTTTGTTTCTCTAGAGAACTGTGACTAAAACAGTTATCAACAAGAAGATGATGTACACAGATGCAGGTGTGGGAAGGTGAAGCATGTGGTATTAGGAATCTGTGGAAGTGCTTTTTTGATGGCTACAATTTTCTAGTAAAACAAGAAGTAAAAGAAAAGTTGAGATAAGGAGATGGTGTTAGAAAGTTAAGGGACAGGAAATCATAGAGCAATTCACTGGCAGCATTAAGGGACTAATTGAGGTTAATTGTCATAAAATTTAAACTGAAATTAGTCATGTGGTTGTGTATTTTCCTCCAGCTAGAGGTTCAGGCTCCTTGAGATATATTTGGATTTAGCCAGAGTTATGATTTTTCCAGGGAAGCAATACAAAATGAGACAGGGGCAGGGTAGTGCAAGGTATATGAAAAGGAGTGATTATAATGAAGGAGTATGCTATTTGAGCTAGGGAATGAGAGTAAAGAAGACAATAAGAGAGTGAGAAATGGTGAGCTCTGGTAAGATCAATGAACTAGAGATTCTGGTGTGGTTGAAAGAAGGTGGGGTTAGGGTACCGAAGAGACTGAGCTGAAAGGAGAGGAGGTTATGATCATTGAGTGGGATGTTTGAAATGGAGATCATGAAGGGGTTGCTATGATTGCAATGACAAGGCCTAGGGTATGGCCATGCCAGTGAGTAACTGAGAGGAGATCAAGGACAGTGTCATGGAGGAGAAATGTTCAAGGAACTGAAAGAGCCAGCGTGTCAGAATTATCATCCTTGGACTCACCAGGAATTAAGACAAGACTATTACCACTGAGAATGACTATGATCCAGGAGCTAAAATATTTGAGAAATAGGGAGGGGAGCTCAAGTTTGGTAGACGACAACAACAATGAAGTTTCCATTGTTGATATAAGCTGTCAAAATCTGGAAATTTTCAGAGAGGTGGGAAAGGAAAGGTCTAAAGGCAAATGATGAGAAGCAAAAAATACATTTATCTAAAATTCGGGCTCTCCAGTACAATGGTAGTGGAAAAGAAAATCATCTGCTCCTCCTGAGTGGGCTGTTGGGGA
>NW_006435845.1:0-318 GCF_000325575.1 Pteropus alecto
GCCATTCCTAGTGAGTTGGTCCATCCCTCCTTTGAGTCCAGTTGGAGTACAGTCGTCTGGAGAGTTGGAGTGCCGGTCCGAAAAGAACTCCTAACATTGTCAGATGGTTTACCTCCTCGTTGTCTCAGAACATCTCTGTGCTCACCCTGCAAAGCTACCAGTCTAACGGCTCAAAGGGGCGGTGTGCTTGGAATCTCGCTAGGACCTCCAGAAATGTTGCAGAATAATCAGAAGGCGAGAAGCCAAGCACCTCTCGAAGAGTTAGATAACTCAGGTTTATTACACCGGCGATCCCAGAAGACCTAGTACTCTGAAGAT
>NW_006435846.1:0-320 GCF_000325575.1 Pteropus alecto
TATCCTTAACCATAACAGTAACCCTAACCCTAACCCTAACACTAATCCTAAAACTAACACTAACTTAAACCGACCCTAACACTAACCATAAAATAATTCTATCCCTAATCCTAACTCTAACACTAATCTTAAATCTAAACTCTTACCCTAAACCTAAACTTAAACATAACCATAATCATAACCCAAAAATAACGCTAAACCTAACCCTAAACCTAACCCTAACACTAAACATCACACTAAACTCTGACCATAAAACCTAATCCTAAACTTAAACCTAACTGTAAACCTAACCCTAAACATAAAGCTAAACTAATCCTACG
>NW_006435846.1:593-1839 GCF_000325575.1 Pteropus alecto
TACACTAATAATAACCCGAACTCTAACTACATACCCTAAGCGTAACCTAACCGTAACCCGAATTGTAAACCTAACCGTTACTCTAAACCAAAACCTAACCCAATACCAACCCTCACGTTAAACCTAATGTTAATCTTATCCTAACAGTAACAATAACCTTAACCCTAACTACATACCCTAAGCGTAACCTAACATTAACACTAATCGTAACCTTAACCATAACCTTTGCCCTAACACTAACACTAAACCAATCCCTGACCCTAAACCCTAAACTTAACCTTAATAAGCACCTAAACCTATACATAACCCTAAAAGTAACCCTAACAATAACTATCACTATAACCCTAACAGTAAAACTAAACCCTAAACTGAACCCTAACTCTAACACTAACCCTCACGTAAACCTAATCCATACTCATTAGAAAACATTGTCCATTCGTTTTCGGCCCGGTGCTTCTGAATATTCAGGTTAAAGAACATCCTCCCCAGAAGGATTTCCCTTCATATCAGCCTTCCCACGACACGCCACACACAATGGCTTCCTTTGTTCCATCGCAAAGAAAGATGGTAGAGTAAAGCTGTATTTTGCTCTTACTACACAGCACAAGCATACTGCCACTGTCTTACCACCCTTTTGTACATTCTAGGCAGAGAGCAAGCTAAGGAGAACGCATGTATAGACGGATTCCAACCAGCTCTTTGGTGCCAGACAAAGGACACGACAAAACAAATCTACGGTTCTGTCAGACTGGGAATGAGCGTGACTCAGATCCCAAGGCATGGAGATAAGTTCTTGCTCACATCCTAAATGCTTGACTCCAGGTACAGGCAAGAACTGCAATTTCTCTGCTGTCTTACAGTGCCGACTTTCTTTACAGCATACAGCAAAACTTGCACCAAATGATCGAATACACTTCTGGACTAAAGAAATCAAGCATTCCAAAACGGTTTCCTTTGCATGCGCTGTACACCTTCTCACACTATAAAGTATTTCTATCTCCGTAATGGCAGAAGAAGACCCGAAGAAATAAAGCACCATACCACAGGGTTAATCGCCGCATTCTAAGAATGTCTTTTCAGCATGTATGCTCTCTTCCAAAATGCTGCTGCCTGACCCCGCTTCGTACGAAATTTCACAATGGATCTGCCAGCTTTCCAATTTCACACTTTCTCTTTGTTGGAGTTCAAGTTGGCTTCAGAATCCACAGTTATCATGTCACTTTGTACAACAATGCTGCAGCCCAGT
>NW_006435847.1:0-984 GCF_000325575.1 Pteropus alecto
GAAAACCAAAACAATAATTCATAAAGATCTATGAAGCCTTATGTTCATGGAAGCACAATTTACAATAGCCAAGATATGGAAGCAACCTAAATGCCCATCAGCAGACAACTAGATAAAGAAGTTATGGTTCATATATACAATGAAATATTACTCAGCCATTAAAAAAAATGAAATCCTACCATTTGCAAAGACATACATAGACTTAGAGGTTATTATGCTGAGTGAAATAAGTCAGAGAAAGATAAATACCATATGATTTCACTTATATACAGAATCTAAGGAACAAAAAGAACAAACTAATCAAAAATAGACTCACAAATATAGAAGACCACCTGGTGACGGCCAGAGATGGGGGGTGGTTTGGGGGTGCTGGGAGAAAGGGGTGAAGGGTTAAAGAAGTACAAATTAGCAGTTGATAAATGATCATGGGGATGTGGAGTACGGCATAGGAAATGCAGTTAGCACTAATTTAATGGCTAAGCGGAAAGCCGGAGGAGAGAAAGCAATCAAGGATATTGTTTTATAAACTATGTAAAAGTCTAATCAATGTACTGTATACTTGAAACTATTAATAAAAATTTTTATAAAAAGACATAAGGTAGATGAATGCTTAAGAAAATAAAACCCATACATTTGCTGTCTACAAGAGGCACACCTCAGATCAAATGACACTCACAGACTGAAAGTAAAGAGATAGAAAAAGACACTTCACAGAAATAGAAATGAAGAAAAGCTGGGGAAGCAATACTTTTATCAGACAAAATAGACATTAAAACAAAGGCTATAATAAGAGACAAAGAAGGGCAATACATAATGGTAAAGGGATCAATAAATCAAGAGGATATAACCTTAGTAAACTTATATGCACTGACATAGGAGAACCTAAATATATAAAACAAATCTTGACAAATATAAAGTGAGAAATTGAAAGCAATAAATTCATAGTAGAAAACTTTAACACCCCATTGATACCAATGGACAGAT
>NW_006435848.1:0-746 GCF_000325575.1 Pteropus alecto
TTAATATCTATTCTCCTCAAACTCTTCCAAAAAAAATGAAGAGCAGGCAATACTACCCAATATATTTAATGAGGCCAATATTACCCTGATACCAAAACCTGGTAAAGATAACACACAAAAAAGGATACTACAGACCAATATCTCTTATGAACACAGATGCATAAATCCTAAATAAGACACCAGGGAACCAAGTACAGCAACATATTAACAAAATTATACACCACGATCAAGTGGGCTTCATCCCAGGGGCACAAGGATGGTTCAACATACTCAAATCGATTAATATGATACACCACATAAACAAATTAAAAAATAAGAATCATATGATCATATCAAGAGATGAAAAAAAAGCCTTCAACAAGATACATTATCCATTTATGATCAAGACACTTCACAAAATCGATATAGAAGGAAAGTACCTTAACATAATAAAAACCATCTATGACAAAACCCTCAATCAACATTATACTTAATGTTGAAAAACTAAAAACCTTCCTTCTAAGATCAGGAACAAGGCAAGACTGTTCACTATCGCCACTGTTATTCAATATAACGTTGGAGGTCCTAGCGAGTGCAATCAGGCAAGAGAAACGTATAAAAGGCATCTAAATAGGAAATGAAGAAATAAAATTGTAACTATTTGCAGATGACATGATTCTCTATATGGAAAACGCTAAAGACTCCACAAGAACACTATTAGAAACAAGAATAAAATACGATAAAGTTTCTGGATACAAAATCAATGT
>NW_006435849.1:0-12495 GCF_000325575.1 Pteropus alecto
ATCCACGCCCAGGGTCAAGTGGTTTGCCATCTCAATCACAGCCTGTGGACTTACGCAACCTCCTCATCCTCGGCAAATCCTTTGAGGTCACAGGGAAACCTCTTTTGTGTCTGCTTCCAGATTCCTGTCGTACATTCTTTGGTTACATCATCCTAAGCCCAAATAAGGTTCTTGATACAGTCACAGGTGTTGTAATCCTTCCTAAATTGCATCAGTGTCTTCCTCCGTTGCAGCAATAGCCTGGGAAAATGTCCTCCTCAGGTAACAGGCCTTAAAAGGTGCTACAAGTCTTTGATTCATTGGTTGGACCAAAGAGGTGGTTTTTGGAGGGAGAAGGATGGCTTTGATAATGGGATGAAGATTACCAATAAAAGGAGGCTGTCTGGGGAAATTCTGAATAAGAAACAAAATGTTGAAAGGCATCTCATTCTCCAGACAGTAGTTCTCCGTCTTGCTGGCATAGCAGTTCAGGAGGGCATCCGGGAAGAGGAGCGGGGTCATCCGTGACTTCTTATTGCTCCCGTAGTATCCTGGCAACGTGTGCTTATTGATTTGCTTGAAGGCCCTGGGGTTCTCATGGTGCCTGATCACAAAGGGTTTCAGTTTATAGCCTAAAACATTGCCCCCAGGCAAGACTGTTATTCTATCCTTAAAAGCCTTGACACCTGGTATTGACTCGGTTTCCTTATGGATAAAAGTCCTATCAGACATTTGTTTCTAGAATAGGGAGTTTTCATGTATATTGAATATTTGCTCTGGCAAGTAATTTTCTTCAACAATCAGCTTATCTAGAGTTTCCAAAAATTCTTTAGCTGCCATCTCATCATTCACAGACTCATTACTCACTTTCACGTTATATAATGAGTAATAATCTTGAACCGTTTAAACCACCCAGAGCTAACAGTAAATTCAACATCATAGTCAGGTCCAGCCTTTTCCCTCAACATCTCAAACTGCTTTTTGTGCTTGTGCTTGTGATTGTCCTGGTGCTGGGAAGAATATGCTTCTGTCCAGGTCGTCGGAAGTTTCTCCATGTCTGATGTAGGCTCTTCTTGAATTTTTGTTAATCACGTTGCTTTCAATAAAGCAGATCCTTTAACAGCAGCCATGGCTTTATTCTTGTTCTTCAAGATCAGAGTTATGGTGGAATGGGACACGCTTGACTGGGGAGCAATAACCATCACTGATGTTTTATCTTCGCCGTCCTTAATCACTTTTAATTTCATTTCCAGGTCAATCACTCGAAGTGGCCTCTTACTGGCAGCATTAGCAGTAGATTTTGTATGCCTAAGGGCCATGATGAACAAAATGACTGAGATTAAATCGAGCATAAGAGAAAATGATGCAATCGAGAGACGCTGATGTAACTTGCCATATCGTTTTACAGCGCACCTTTATAAGTAGAAAGAGTACACTCGAAAAAAATGATTAGAAAGTATAGCATAGTTGGGAGAATGGGCTGAAGGATTAAAGAAGTACAGATTAGTTGATAGTTGGGCATGAGGATGAGGAGCACGGCACAGGGAATGCAGTTAGCATTAATATGATGGCTAAGTGGAGGGCCAGGGGAGGGAGAGAGCAATGAGAATCATTTTAGGAACAATATAGACATCTAACCAATGTACTATATACTTAAAACTAATTTAAATAAATAAACTTTTTAAAAAAAAGTATAGCGTAGTAAATACATAAACCAGTAACATACTCATTTATTACCATTATCAAGTATTATGGACTGTACATAATTGTATGTGTTACGCTTTTATATGATTGGCAGTGCAGTAGGTTTATTTCCACCAGCATCACGATGCCACTAGGGGATACGAATTTTTCAGCTCCATTATTATCTTATGGACCACCATCATATACATGGTCGGCGTTGACTGAAACTTTGTTATGCGCACATGACTGCGTAAAAGTATTGTTAGTTTGCTGTTGAAAGTTGGAATTACAGACAGACATGTTTTTCTCAATCATCGTTAATAATGATAGCTAATGCATACTGAACACTTTCCACGTGCTAGGCTCTACTTGCATTTCCTGCTTTATTCTCCTCAGCAACACTGTGACATAGGTCCTTTTATTGGCTGACGTGTTAAAGATGAGGAAACTGTGGCATAGAGAGGCTATGGGTCCTGCTCAAACTCACACGACTTGTAAGTGTGGCTGTTGGGTTATCGGTGATGCTCTGCCATCTCTCCTCTATACAGACTGATCTATCCACGTACAGAATAGCTTGGGCAAGTTCAGCCAAGCATCCTACCTAAGATCACTTTTAATTAATTATAATTAAGTCTATTAGTAAATATTGACAATTACAGTCAAGTAGTGACTGTTTTTAGGATATGTGTCTCCCTCAGCATTTATGAAAAAATTATTCTGTTTTTCAGTGTATAAATTCAAAGGCATAGAGATTTGAAGAAACAACAAAAATGGTTGAGACATAAGAACTCTGAAAAACCATGAGAGAAATTTTACTGAAACATCAGACAAGATCCCCCATAGAGTCCACGCAGCGTACTTTCCAAACTTCTATTACCTCTCCCTCACCCTTCCCAGCAGCCCCCATTTCAGTTTGAATTCCAAATAGTTTTGGGAAGGTGTGCAGCCATTTACCTCACTTTGTTACCCTAGTCACAGTGATTGGATTTGGGGGTGGGCATATGACCTAAGCCAGTCTCAGCAGAATGAATATCAGTCCTGGACATTGTTATCTTCTTCCTAATGGAGAAGAATGACGTGCGTAGCCAGGGGGGCTGCTAGCATCCATCTTGGAATTATAAGGGTAAGCAGCCTGTCCACTAGTGGGCAAACAAAATAGAACTGAGAGGTTCTCAATGTCTTATGGCAGCAAACTTTGCCCAAGGTTTCAACTTAACTCTGGACTTCTCAGTTTTATAATTCCAGAAAAAAAATTCTCCATTGTTCAAGCCAGCTTGGGTTGGAGTTTCGGTTATTTGCCACCCAAGGTGTCTAAACTGATATGTACCATGGGCTGAAATGAATCTACAGATCTTCGAAGTCCGAAAAATTGAAGGAAAATTGGTAATGGCAGGAAGAGCGATGTGCTGTGGGAAAGTACCAAGTGCAAATCCTTGACAATCAGTGTGATTCAACTCTGAGCACCGCGATGCAAATTATTAGCTCAAGTTACATACAAAAAAAAAATTACATTAATATTGCTATGGTCTGAACTTGTCCCTTCAAAATTTCTATGTTGAAATCCTAACTGACAAAGATGATGGTATTAGTAGAAGGGGTCATTGAGGGTGATAAATTCAGGAGGTAGAGCCCTCAAGAATGGGACTAGTCGTCTTTTAAAAGAGAAACCATGCTAAAAGCAACAAATGAACAGGACAAACAAACAGAGACTTATGGATGTGGACAAGAGACTAGTGGTTACCAGAGATGGGGGGAGGCCGGAAGGAGGGAGTTTGATGGGGTAAAGGGGTCAAATATGTGGCAACAGAAAGAAATCTAACTATGGGAGGTGAACACACAGTGTAAATATATATATGGCTTACTGTTAAAAATAAAATAAAATAAATAAAAGAGAAACCATGTGAGGACACAATGAGAACCTTGCCCCCTGGAAGAGGGCCCTCACCTTGATCTTGGACTTCCCAGTCTGTAGTATTTTGTTATTGCAGCCTGACTAGACGGAGACAAATATCATCCCTACAAAAAGGTTTCCCATGAGCCTGTTAGAGGCGCCTAGTCTATCACAAAAACTGCTTCAAGAATTTAACAACAACAACAAAAGGCTCTGGAGAACTCACTTGTGAGCACAACTCAAAAATGATCTAGAAACCGGATCACCAATACGTTACCGTAAGGAATGTGAACATGATACAGCCGCTCTGAAGAACGGTTTGGCAGGTTCTTATAAAACGAAACAGGCGACTGCTCGTAACCCAGAAATTGCACTCCTGGACATTTACTCCGGAGAAATGAAAACTTCTGTCTGCCTGTAATCAGAATACAAATGTTCACAGCAGCACTGTTAGTAATTGCCCCAAACTACAAATGTCCCTCAGGAAGTGAGTGGTAAAGCAAACTCTGCTAAGTCTACACCATGGAACAGAAATGAACAACTGATACATGCAATGGCTTCGATGACTACCCAGGGAATTATGCCCAATGAAAAGAGCCCGCCCCATCAGGTTATTGCATACCACATGGTCCTATTTATATAACATTTTTGAAGCGACAAAATTTTATAAGTGGAGAAGAGATTAGTGGTTGCGACAGGTTGAGGACAAGGTGGGTGGTGGAGGGAGGAAGATGGGTGTTGTTAGAAAAAGGACACCTGCAGGGGTCCTTGTGGCGATGGAATCGTTTTATCTTGACTGTGGTGATAGATACATAAACCTACACATGCGATAAAACTGTGTGCAACTAAACACACACACACACACACACACACACACACACACACTGAGTACAGGTACACCGGGGTCATCTGAATAAGAAGGGTGGATTATATCACTGTCGATATCCGGGTTGTGGGAAACTGAGTGAACAGTGCATAGGATCTCTCTATATTATTTCTTATAACAGTCTGCAAATCTACAGCGATCTCAATAAAAATTTCAATGAAAACAACTTGGAAAAATGATATATGCAGAAAACAGGTGACCTACTGAAATGTTTCACCCAGGGAAAAGTGGGCGGGGTTAAGGGAACCAGCAAGGGGTGGTGATGCACCAGAGACTAGCACCATGGGGAGCTGTGACCATCCTAGGGGAGCCGAGCCGAGAGTGAGGCTGTAGATCCAGGAACCCAGCCACTGTCAGACCTCAGGCCTGCAGGGAGGGAACCAGGAGAATGAAGAAGAAATACTCAGCCTTGCTCTACTCTCTCCTTTCAATCTCCTGCTAGCACCTTCTATTGGCTGAGCCCAACCACAAACCGGAAGGCTAGGGAGCCTCACGGATGAAGTATCTGAGGGTTCGTTATGGGCCACAAATCAATCTGGAGGGGTCAACAGAGGTCACCGGCGCAGTGGCAGAGTGGCAGAGGACAAGTCCAGTGATTTACTCAGCCGTTATCATGAGGTCTAGAGGTCAGACCAACATACTCTAAGAAAGCTCTCAAAAATTGTTCGCCCTCCCAGGAATTAAGGAATCAATGAACTAGCATTTCTCCCATATCCAATGAGTTTGTTGTTTTAATTTTTAATTACTTAGGTAGAATTCCTTATCCTAGTAAGAAATTAAAATATCATTGATAAAATAATAATCCTAATGATTGTCCCCTCAGTTCCATGCCCTTTCTAGAGATATCCCACTATAAATCAATGCAGGACATATGTTTGCATACATTTTTATAAATATTGAAACCCTTCATATAGCTCACAAGGAAATATATAATATTCTATGTGACTGTGTCCATTAAGCTTTCTATTTTGACATAGTTGTAGATTTACATGCAGTCGTAAGGAATAATACGAGATCCCATGTACCTTTTACCCAATCCCCCTTCTCATGATAATATCTTGCAAAACTATAGTACAATATCCCACACAGCCTGGATATTGACATTGGTATAGTCAAGATACAGAAAATTCCATTACCACAAAGGTCCCCCAAGTTGCCCTTCCAATAGCCATGCCCATTCCCTTCCTCCTGTCCGTAATTCCTGGCAACAAGCAATTTGCTCTCCATTTTTATAATTCTGTCATTTCCAAAATGTTGTATAAGCGGAATCATACATTAGGTAGTATTTGGGGATGGGCTTTTTTCATTCAGCATAATTTTCTAGAGATTTACCCAAATAGTTGTGTGTATCACGACTTTGTTGCTTTTCACTGTTGAGTGGTATTCCGTGGTGCGGATGTACTACAGTCATTTAACTATCACCTGTTAAAGGACATCTGGATTGTGTCCAGTTGTTGACTGTTACAAATAAAGCTGCTATAAACATTTATGTGCAAGAATTTGTGAGACCATAAGTCTTCATTTCTCTGGAGTAAATGCTCAGGAGTGCAATTGCTAGGTAATACTGTAGTTGCCTGTTTAGTTTTGAAGGAACTACTCAACTATTTTTCAGAGTGGCTGTACCATTTGCATTCATATCAATAATGTATGAGTGATCCAGTTTCTCTGCATCCTCACCAGCATTCGATGTTGTCACTATTTTTTATTTTAGTCATCCTGCTAGGTGTGTAATGATCTCTCATTGTGATTTTAATTTGCATCTCTCTAATGACTGATCGTATTGAACATCTTTTAGAGTGCTTATTTTCCATCTGTGCATCCTCTTCGGTAAAATGTCTCTTCATGTCTTTTGTCTATTTTCCAATTAAATTGTTTAATATTTTTTTACTGTTGAATTTTAAGAGTTCTTTATCTCTTCTAGATACTAGTCCTGTGTCAGGTAGGTGGTTTGCAAATATTTTTCTCCCATTCTTTAGCTCATCTTTCCACTTCTTAATCTGGTCTTTCACAGAACAAAAGTTTTTCAACAAGTTCAGTTTATCATTTTTTCCTCTGATGGATGGAGCCCGTGGCATCAAGTCTAAGAACTCTTCTTCTAACCCTTGATCCCAAAAATGTTCTCATATTCTTTTCTAAAAGTTTTATAGCTTGATATTTTACTTTTAAGTCCACGATCCATTTTGAGGTAACTTTTGTTTAAAGTGTTAAGTTTAAGTCAAGGTTCATTTTTTGGTCAATGGATGTCCAATTGCTCCAGCACCATTTGTTGAAAAGGTGATTGTTCTCCATTAAATTGCTTTTGTATGTGTGAGTACTTCTAAACACAAGTGGTGTCACACCAAGTATATTGTTTGGCAATTTATTTTTTTCACTCAGTAATGTCTTGAAGATTTTTCATGTCCATACGTACAAATCTACTCCATTCTCTATAACTACTGTAAATCCAGCTTAGCTTGGGGTTCATGGATCATCTCCACAACAGGATTCAGGGGAGGGTGAACCTGCATGGGAAAAAGATGCATCTTTATCTTCATTACCTCTAATTGAAATTCTTCATTTCTTCCATTATGAATGTAAGTAACAAACTGCAATAGTATTATCAGAACCTGTGACTTTGTCACTAAAGGAAGCCACAGATATTTTCGTAGCACATTACAGGCGTGGTACATATCTTGAAATATTTATTCTCATTACTACCTCAAAAGTATAGTAGTTATTAAACCTAGGCTGTATCTCGTTACTTAATGCATTAATGCAGAGGCATGTATATTACTTACCACAATGTTGTTTTTATGGTAAGTGGGTTTCAATATAATCAGTTTTCTTTATAGTTCTGTGTATTTAATATTATGTATTTAGAAGCACATTTCTGAACCTGTAAGCAATTCTAGCAAGGTTGCAGGATATAAGGTTAATATATAAAAGTCAATTGCTTTCTTATATAATGTTAAGCAATGAACAATTTGAATTTGAAATTAAAAAGCACCCCTCAAAATGAAATGCTTAGGTACAAAGCTAACAAAATATAAACAAGTTCTATATGAGGAAAACTACAAGCCTCTGTGAAAGCAATCAAAGATCTAAAAATGGAGATATTCCATGTACATGGGAAGGAAGATGTGATATTGTCAAGATATCAGTTCTTCCCAACTTAATCTATAGATTCAATGCAATCTGATCAAAACCCTAACAAGTTATTTTGTGGATATTGACAAACTGAAAGCTTATATAGATATTCAAAAGACCCGGAATAGCTAACATCATATTAGAGAATAAAGTTTGAGACTGACATTACCTGACTTCAAGACTTACAACATAGCTACAGTAATCCAGACAGTGTGGTATCGTTGAAACGGCAGACAAATCAATGGAAGAGAATGCAGAGTCCAGGAACGGACCCACGCAATTATAGTCAACGGATCTTTGAGAAAGAAGCAAAAGGCAATTCAATGA
Source organism: Pteropus alecto (assembly GCF_000325575.1). Lineage (NCBI taxonomy): Eukaryota > Metazoa > Chordata > Mammalia > Chiroptera > Pteropodidae > Pteropus > Pteropus alecto. Next base: position 7,893 of record NW_006435849.1, read on the forward strand.
ATAGTCTTTTCAACAAATAGTATTAAAACAACTGGACACTCACTTGCAAAAATCATGAAACTAGACACAGACCTTACATATTTCACAAAAAATTAACTCAAATGGACCTAAATATAAAATATAAAACTATAAAATTTCTGGGATATAGCATAGGAGAAAATTTATGGGACCTTGGGTTTGGTGATGACTTTTTAGATGCACCGAACGCATGATCCATGAAAAATAAAATAAAATCGATGAGTTGGATTTCATTTGATTTTAAAATTTCGGTGTTAAGAGAATGAAAAACTTGTTCCGTCCCTCTCCCCAGCCCTAGATAACCATAGCCTTAATAAAACATGGGAAATAACATCAATGCCCACCAAGAGGGGATCGGTTATTAAACGATCCTGTTAGAATGGAAGGCTAAATAGTATTATATGTGGGATGCCTTCCATTGCCTGTCCAGATCCACTCTTGCCATTTCTCCACCTTGCTCTGGACCCCAGGAGGCTGGCCCTGGGCCTCCACTGGAGCCTAGCAGCAGGGCCAGGGAGAGGGGAAGGAGACTCTTTATTCTCTGAGGCGTCAAAGTACTTATTCCTCAGGCTTCCTCCTTTCAGGGCCACCACAATTTGTCTGTTTCCTTGACCTGTGCAGGTGACTCTCTCCTTCCCGGGTCAGGTAACCACTTCCTCCCTTCTCTCTTTCCTTCTGGCCTAAGGATGGCAGATCATTCCCCAGGAAGGCCCCAAGGCCTGGCACTACCTCTCGTCCTTCCCCTTCACTATCCCATCTCTTTGTAAATACTCCTAGTATTAAACCTACTTCAAATTATCCTAAATTGATCGGGCCATCTGTTTCCTGTTGGGGCCCTAACTGATGCAGTATAATTAAAGATGTCGGGGAAATGCAAATGAGAGATAATGGTAGGACATAAAAAGTAGGCTGCCAAAAGGAAAAAAAAAAGAGGAAGAACAGCTAGCTACCAGTTGTTAAAGAAAATATTCTCAGGAAGTGGGATTAAAGACTTACTTTAAATCTCCCAGTTGTTAGTTTTTGTACTGACAACGAATGTGTTACTTTGGTAATCAGAAAACATAGGCCCCAATAAATAGATGTAAAATTTCTAAGTGTTGGAAAAATTGTTCCAGACGTGGGGTGAAGGGAGAGAAGTAGATGGTGGGGTTTATTTTTCTCCTTTACACATTTCTGCATTTTTCAAGCTTTAACCATGAAGCTGCATTGCTAATTTTATCAGAAAAAGAAGTAGTATATTTTATTTTTAAACTAAAACAGGAGATTGGCTGACACAGACAGTGAGACCTTGTCTTGGATATTTGCTGGAAAAAAAGAATGAGAGAGAAATGGGGTTAGACAAAGGCAGAGAGAGAAGGGGAACGAGAGACAAGACAAAATGAGAGGCTCATACAAAGGAATGAGGAAAAATCGAATGAAACGAAGACAGAGATGAAGAGGAGATTGAAACAGATATTTAGGGGCAATTATGGGATAGAGAACAGGCTTTGAAGCTGCACCGTGTATAGGTTCAAATCCTCCCTCTGACACTAACTGTGAATCTCAGAAAAGTTCCTTAACTTTGTGGTGCCTCAGTTTTCCCATTTGTAAAATGGAGGCAATTGTAGGACATCCCTTGTAGTGTCCTTTTTTGAGAATTGAACGAGATATATATGGATGGATTACTTAGAACTGGGCCTAGTACACAGAAAGCACTACATAAGGGCTCCTTATTATATCAGAACAGAAAAGGACACCAAGGATGACGAAAGAGAGGACACGAAGAGGGACAGAGAGGGGAACTGGTGACACGGAGTTGGGGCATAGCCATTGTTGGCACCGCCTCGCAGGCGGGTAAAGTCCTAACTCCCGGCCCGTGGCCGGTGGCCAGCGCTGACGTTCGGCACTGCATGGGGAAGCCCCGCAGCTCATCATTTCGCAGCTGGACACATAAAAGCCACCATGGAGGGCACAGGCACTGCTGTCGAAGGTGGACATCATTCTGGACACTTCCCAGGGGACAGTGGAAAGCAGGGCCCGCTCCAGAACAAGGCACCGAGAGCACATTGCAGGTGAGGCGTGAGGAGAGAAAGGCTGAGTGTAGGACGAGTCCCGCGGCCCACCGCGTCTCTCCCCAGCGGGTGCGGAGCGCCAGGTCTCTAAGCATCACTCTCTCTGCGACTCTCACCAGAGGCAGGTGCTGGACTCAGGAGTCTTCTCCTCGGTCTCCTCGCAGGGGCAGCGATGGGGCCGAGGGGCGCAGTCGCGGTGACCGTGGGGCTGTGGGTCTTGGCGACGGTGGCGGCGGACCACGGCGAGGCTAAGCCCGGGCGCTGCCTCCTCTCGCACTACCGTTCGCTGGACCCCAGGGCGCTGGAGGCCGTCAAGGCGCTGAGGGACCGCTACGTGAGTGCTGCCCAGACCCCGGCATCCTGGGCGCGCCGCGGTAGGAGACGCCGGTCCCTGTCTGGAGGGGCCCTGGCTTCCTAGCGTCCAGCAGGCGCATCTTGGATCTCGAGATGCAGAATTCTGACCGCGAGATCTTCCCGGCCAACTGCTCCCTAGGCAGACGCGACCTTTGCGTTAGTGACAAAAGGGCGCCCCCTCTAGGCGGACTCGGCTCACGTCGGGGCTCAGCACCGGGCAAGCGGTGCATTGGAGCCCTGATCCACCTCTTGGAAGAGCTCGGTGGTTCAGCGCACAGTGCGCACAACCACACCGGCCAGTCCCGGTCCACGTGCAGGGATCCCCGACGTGCCAGCGCTTCAGAGGCCCTGGCGAGGAGGCCGATCTCACCCCTGCCCTTGTCCCCCAGGAGGACGAGACGCTCAACTGGAGGCCGCGCAACTGCTCCTTCCGCCCAAGGAGGGATCCTCCGAGCCCCTCGGTGAGGCCCGCGGGCCGGCGGGGGGATGCGCGGGCCGGGGATGCGGCCCCCTCTAACTCCGCGCGTCACCCGCAGACCTGCGCGCGGCTCCGCCTGGTGGCGCGGGGCCTGGCGGACGCCCAGGAGGTGCTGAGCAGCTTGCCGAGCCCCGAGCTGTACCCCGGCGTCATCTCGACCCTGGAACTGCTGGCGGCGGTGCGACGCGACGTGGCCGTCTGCGTGGGTGACGCCCGCACCCAAACCCTCCACCCGCCCCGCAGCTCGCTCTGAGCTCTCCCGCCTCACGGCGAGGCCGCTCGATTCGCGGTCTGTGCCGCTGAGCCCCGAACCCGAGGAGACGCCACTCGCGTGCTCTCGGTGTCCCCAGATCCGGACTTCGGTCTGCGGCTGGGAGGGTCTCGGGCGAAGTCGGCGGGAGACTCGGTCCTTCCTGTCCCTCATTTACCCCCCGTCCCCCATCCAGCTGCAGCTGGCGCGGCCGGGCTCCTCGAGGAAGACCCTCCGGCCCCCCAGGAGGCGTCGCCAAAGGGGGAGGCCTGTGAGTGAAGCGGGACGGGGGTCGGGGAGCGGTAAAGCGGGGAGCGTGTGGGGAGGGGCCGGGCGGGCCGCCGACCTCGGGCGGGGACGGATGGAGAGGAGCTTCTGGGAGGGAAAGTCGAGCCTCAGACCCGCTCCATCTCCGTCTGCTTCCCCGGGTCCAGGACTCGCCTCGGTGCCACGAAGCCACCGTCATCTTCAACCTCCTGCGCCTGCTCGCGTGGGACCTGAGGCTGGTGGCGCACTCCGGACCTTGCCTCTGATCCCGCGGTGGCTCCGAGGGGACCCACGGCTCCGCAGGCGGAGGGCCGCGGGCGCGGCTCTGCGTTTCCCCTTGCCGCTCCGTCTGCTTCCCCGGGTCCAGGACTCGCCTCGGTGCCACGAAGCCACCGTCATCTTCAACCTCCTGCGCCTGCTCGCGTGGGACCTGAGGCTGGTGGCGCACTCCGGACCTTGCCTCTGATCCCGCGGTGGCTCCGAGGGGACCCACGGCTCCGCAGGCGGAGGGCCGCGGGCGCGGCTCTGCGTTTCCCCTTCGCCGGGCGGGTCTCCAGACGGCGGCGCCGAGGCTCGGGTGAGGCTTTGCCGCCGCTGGCGGGACCTCACCCCGGCTGTGCTGGGTGCACCGCGCGGGTGCTTCTCCAAGGACCAGAACGTGTCTGCGGGACGCAAGGACATTTCCGTGCGATGCGTTGCCCTAAGGCCTCCGGGGGGCGCGAGTCGCAGGAAGAGACTTGAGTGTGGGTCACCTAGTCGCTGACCCCCAGCTGCCATGGACCAGTATCTACCTCTCTGGTTTCCAGAGCCCCAGAACCTCCTCTTCCACGAGGTCCTACACCCTGCTTTGAACCTTCAGTGCCCGCTTTCAGATTCCGTGAAGCTGTGACTCTTGGACCTCCCCGCCGGGAGGCCGCATCCCCTGAGGGGTTTGACAGTGGAAGGGCCAAATGCCCTTAGTCACTGCATCGTTTTGGATTCTGTTACCCGTGTGTCTTTTGTATTTCTGTTTTCTGCTGTTAATTTATTGCCATTGTTAAATACTGTTGCATTTACAATGGTTGTTCCCCTGTGATCATTTTGAGGGTCATTTTTCAATAAAAAAAAATTGCTGAGGCAAGGAAATCAGGTGACTTGGGTTTCAATTCAGGCTCGGTCACTTAATGATGGTGTAACTGGGCAAAT
>NW_006435849.1:14789-39551 GCF_000325575.1 Pteropus alecto
GCTCTCCTGCTGCCCCTCAGGCAGCCCCTTCGCCTCCTCCTCTCCCTTGTCTCTGCCCCCTCGCCCTCCCCCTGACCTGTTCCCCTCATCTGCCCACATTGGCTGTGCCCTCTCGCCTGTCCCCCGACTTTCACTTTCACCTGTCCCCTCCTCGGTCCTCGTCTCCTGTCCCTCAGGTCCTGCTCTCTCTCATGTACAGCTCTCACCTGTGTCCTGTCTCCCCTCGTCAGGTGTGGGAGCGCCCCGTGGCTTTGGAGGCTGAGCTGGCTCTGACGCTGAAGGTCCTGGAGACCGTGGCCAACTCGACCCTGGGGGACATCCTGGACCAGCCCCTCAGCATGCTGCGCCACATCCACGCCAGACTCCAGGCCTGTGTGAGTGATCGGGGCGCCAGGCCATGTGTGTGGACTCTGACCCCCGAACGTCCCCCTCTGTCCCAGGCCCCACCTCACACGCCACCCTCCTCTGCCCACAGGTCCCAGCTCAGCCCACGGCAGGCCCCAGGTCCCAGGGCCACCTCCGCCACTGGCTGCACAGGATCCAGGAGGCCGAGAAGAAGGCGAGTGACTGGGAAGAAGCAGCTGAAATCTGGGGCACCTGGGAGCCCAGTCATTGGAGTCACTGACCTGTCCCTTTCTCCCCACAGGAGTCCCAAGGCTGCCTCGAAGCCTCTGTCACGTTCAACCTCTTCCGCCTCCTCACCTTGGACCTGAAATGTGTCGCCAGTGGAGACCTGTGTGTCTGACCCCTGAGACCCACCTGCAACCTGTCCCAGCACCTTAAATGTTATTTATGCATTAGCCCCTTTTCCTAATTTATTAGCTCAAATTCCTATTTATGTGTGTGAATTCTCAAACTCAGACCCAACAAAATGTTTATTTTTCTACTTTTTGTAATAATTGTGCAAATAAACAATGAGAAACAGATGCCTTTTGTCTGTGGGACTGTGTGTATGTTTGTTGGATTAGGTTTCCTTTACTGCCATAACAAGTTATCAGAAACTAAGCCTCTTAAAACAACAAATTTATTATCTCACAGTTCTACAGGTTAAAAATCTGGTAGGCTCAGCCAGTTTCTCTGCCATGGGTCTCACAGGGCTGAAATCCAGGTGTGGCTAGAGAGATTCTTATCCAGAGGCCTTGTAACATGTCCACCTTCCAGGGCAGTCAGGCTTCAACCGAATTCTATTTTGTGCATTTGTAACACTGAGGTCCCAGGGAGGGTCCATCCCTAGCTCTCCTTGGCCTCTCTCTGGTCCTCGCTCATGGACCCTACACTTCAGAGCGAGCAACAGTGTGTCAAATCCTTCTTGGGTCTGGAACCCTCTGACTTCTGCCAGATTATTCTTCTGCCTCTAGCCAGAGAGAGCGCTCTGCTTTTAAGGACTCGTGTGTTTAGATTGGACCTACTTGGATAATCCAGGATAATCTCCCTATTTTAACATTCCTAAATCTTAGTTCCATCTGCAAAGTCCTTTTGCCATGTAACCTAAGATAGTCACATGTCCCAGGGACTGGGGTGGGCATCTTCGAGATCAGGATTTACCCTACCACAGTGTTGGTGTGATTGTGTGTGTGGTCTCTCCGAGGGTGCGTGCGTGGGTCGCTTAGATGCTTCTGTTATAAGTAAAGTAATATGACCTAAAAATGCCTTCATAGTAAGAACTTTGATCCTGGTATGTGAAGAGAAGTCTAGATCAGCAGAGTCCATGTTGTCCGGTATGGTCCACAGGCCACACGTAGGTACTGAGCACTTGAAATGTAGCTAGGAAAAGCTGAGCTGTGCTCTAAATATAAAATATACCGCCCCCCGAAAGAACAATTTTTATTAAAAATTTTTTTTTCACATGATGCCTGCCAAGTTTCTCTACGGGAAAGTTATTATTTTCCTCTTTGTAACAAATATGCAGAGAGACTTTGAAACTGTGCAAATACCTATCTATTACTTCTCAAACTTTGACCCATTCATTTTAGCATTTATTGATGGTGTTTGCCTGACTGTTAATATTGTCAGTCACCAAATAATTTCATCATTCTTTTTACATTTATTCACCGGCATTCTACTCCCAGGAAGAACTCACCTCTCCCTTGTTTATGTATTTACCAATTGCTTTATATCTGCATGGATTCCTGAATTCTTATTTTATTCAGTAGATTGTAATTCTTTACTAACATTTCTTTTGACGCTCAAATTGTACCCGATTAGGCCAATGAGAACTGTTTGAAGATGGCTTCTATGCTCTTTTGATGTGTCCCCATCATTCTTTGAGCATCTCCTTGCTTTCTGGAAAAAGTTGTTCCAGGCTCATTTTGTGCTTGCCCCACTCCAGCTCTGTAGCCAGCCATTTCTCCAAGGAGCTCTGGCTCATTTTAGTGAAGAAAAGTATTTAGAAACCAAGAATTGTGTGCTAGGTGGGCTGATTGCTACAGGATATAGTTGCTTCTACACCCTCTCAATGGACGAAGCTAAGAAATAGATATATGCATGGAATTTTTATTTACTGTAAAAGAAATAGAACCTCATTAATAATTTTATATTGATTATATGTTGAAATGATAATATTTTGGATATAATGGATTAAATAAAGTATGTATAACTTTAATTTCATGTATTTCTTTTTACTTGTTAAATGTGGCTACTAAAAAATTTTAAATTATATATATGGCTCACATAATATTTAGATTGAACAGTGCTAGATTAGAGGGCATGATGTCATAGTGGATCCAGGCTCTTTCTGTCTGGCTGATCCTCCATCCTCAGCATATTAGCATTGTCTCCTCTCATGATCACAATGTGGCTGCCATAGCTACAGCCATCACATAATCACACAATTGTCTATAAAGAAGGAGTGGCAAGGACTCCAGCTAGCTCTCTTAATATTTATTCCCCTCTTCTTCCGTTAGTTAGAGAACCCCTGAATTGTAAGTGGATTCGAGAGTGCCCTACTAAAGACAATATTTTCCAGCCATCCCTGTACCTATGGTATTAAGTTCTGGCCATGAATGAAAGTGAATCTAACACTTTATAAGTTGTTCCTTTAAAGGACATGGCAATGTTTTCCTTGTCTCCTTTCGAATGACAGAAATCTTATTTTTTCTTAAATTTTCTAGGATATTTTCAGTGCGTATAGACTTCTGTGTTGACGGCCTTCTTCTTTCTTTTAGTACATTAAATACTCAAGAGTAATTTATATATAGACTTAGTTCCTCTCCCTCTGGGGCTTCCTCCCTATTGGAGTTTCTCCTTTCAATTTCCAAATTCTCTGACCTGAACTCTGTTGTATGATATCTCAAGTCAGTGACTGGTTTCTTGCTTGAGTTCAAGCTGTCCCTTGCCACATGAGCAGAGTTGTGCCTCCAGAGGAAAAGCCATATAAACTTAGATCTTACACAGTGTGTTCTATTCTTTAAAAGGTTGACTATCCCCCAGTTTCTGCTTATTCCTGGTTGTTCTCCAATGCCTTCATAATAGTCCTTTCGAAAAGTATTTTGTCCAGAGTTGGTAATTATCCATAGGGAGGTTAGTTAGTACCCTCTCACCTGCCCCTGTCTCACCTCTCTCCCTTTCCTATTCTCCCTCAGTGTGCGATTCTCACTGGAGGTCTCTCTCGGGGTTGCAGTCAGATGTCGGCTGGGACTTGATTGATCTGAAAGCTTGACCAGGCTGGATGTCGTCGATGCCTCACTCCCATGGCTGGCTGGCGACTGGGAGCCTAGCCGGGGGTGTTGACCAGATCACCTCCAAATGCATTCTCCATGTGTCTCTGACTTTCACAGCGCCACAGTCCCCGAGTAGTTGAACTTCTTACGTGGGGGCCGGCTGACCTCAGAGCAGTGTTTAGGGATGGGAAGTGAAACCTGAGGGCTAGTTAAGGGCCTTCAGAAATGACACAGTATTCTATCGATTCAAGCAGTCGCAGGTCCTGCCCAGTGTCACGGTGAAAATGAAACGCACTCTCGATGGCAGAGTGGCAGTGTCACATTGCTGTGGAGCATGCGAGATGGGGCACTGCTGTGATGATCACTAGAAAATACAACGCGGCCACAATAGACACAGCTATTTCCTTCCATACGATACTCAATACTCCAAGTGTGCACGATGCTTGCATGAGTGAGTGTGTCTGCTGGGGTCCATGGCTGCTGGGTGCCCAGAGGAATCCCCCAATTCTGATACCTCCAGAGGCTTTGCCTAAACTAACTCCAGTGTTGAGGGATAGAGGACCACTCTCCGTGGTTCTGAATCTGCTGCTACAACATGGTTCCTCCGTGCCCAAAGACATACAGGAGAGTGGTCCAACTCTATCAGCATGCACAACACGCACATACACACACGTCACATGTTCTTTGTATTGTCAACATTGACAAAAATAAACATGAAATGTGATAGCACAATACGTAAAATATAATAACAGAACAGCAAAAAGTTAGAGAAAGATCTCAGTGGATCTGGTTGTATTCTAAGTGCTTCCCAAGGATAACCAAATTCGCACAGTAACCCTATGATGTAGGTACAATTATCAGCACGCATTTTAAGACCAGGAGACCTGAGGAACACAGGGGTCAATCATTCACCCAATGTCACCCAGCGAATAAGTCAGGATTTGAAACAAACTATTCTTGGCATCAGAGTCCATGTTCTTAACCACTACGATACATGAACTCTAAAAAAAAAACAGAAAACAAAAATAAATGTGAAAAGTAGAGTTTTTGATAACTCTGCAATGTGACTTATTCTCAACCAAACAGACCCTGCAAGAGACAGCTGTTGCCAGGGGGACCGGTTCAATTCTGGTTATTCATCACTGTTGCACAGCAGAGCCCACTGGCTTCTCCACAGCCGGAAACATTGCCAACTCCCGTCCAGTCTCTTCCCGGAATTACGAACAAGGGTAGCAGAGAGTGAGGGTGGGGGTCAGTGGAGTGGAAGAGGAAGAGGCCGCACTGAAACAAAAAGACAGACTTTCGTTTTAAATAACATTTTCAAAAGTAACCAAATTCTCAGTTTTTCCTTGTTTTTTTCCCCCCCCCCTGCTTTCTTGGTGAAAGACTGGCAAAAAAAATAAAGCCATCAGTTTTATGTTTAATTTACACTGTTCATGTACTAATGATAGCTTTAGCATATTTCCTATAGTTAAGATAGTTTGTTTTTGTTTTTGTTTTTGTTTTTGCTTTATGACTTTTGTGATTTAATGGACAGGGCGGCCGTGTGCTCGCCCTATCAATATTCCTGATAGTTCATCACCCCGCAGCAGCCACTTCCAGGCTGGTGATGTGGACGAGGGAAAGATGAGAGAGGACTGGTGAAAAGAAATGGGGACGCGACCCCAGTGAGCCGAACCAGTTCCGCCATCAAGCTGATCTTACGTTGGGTTTCTAGGAAACGGATTATGAGATGAGAACGTCCCAGCAGAAGTTTTCCTGGGAGAACTCTTGGGAACTAGACACATAAGGGCGTGTGCAAAGCGGGATTGGGTAGGTGGAGGAGCTAACCCACACACAACTGGACACGAGGTCTTAACTTGTCCCATACAGAGCTCTGGAGCTGGGAGGTCTTTCGGAGTTGTTCCAAATTGACGCAGGGGCTCGGGCCTTGACACCGCCACGTTAGTCAGCCACTGGTTGTGGGCTCCCCTCCGGGATTAGGGCATAAACATAAGCAAGGCAGCTCCTTGTGGGTGAGGGAAATTCCCGCGAAGAGACGTGGCCGTGTGCTCTCAGCAGCGTGGTTCTCGTCACTGTGGTACCCACTACAGTCCACCCCTTGCTTCACTCTATTCACTTGCTCCGCATGCTCAGGTTGTCCCACCTGGGAACAGCTTTTCCGGGATTCTGGCTGGTCTGATATTCTGAAGGAACTTACAAAAGAAAGATGGATAGGACGACCTGCACCCCTACTTCTGCAGCCAGTGATAGGAAAGTAACTGATCCTCGTTATTCTCTCCTCCACCACACATTCTAGATTCCCCTCACCCTCACTAGTACTTCTATTGGTTTAGGTGGCTTTCCTGATGGGGCGACCCAGGCCCTTATCCCTGAGTGCTGTGAGGCTTTCGTTACCATAACCTTCTCAGGCTAACTCTGCTGTCTACCCATTCTTTTTTTTTTTTTCATTAAAATTGTTCAATAGAGTAACTGAAGATGCCTCAGTGGATCACCTGAATGCTAAACATATTCTTTCCGGCCCTCACTGTGCAGCAGCAGCCCTATATCTTCCTGACAACCGGGGTCATTCCTTGGCTTCTTGGCAGAAAGCAAAGTGATTGGGTGACAATTAGAGCTTAATGGGATTCTTTCCGTGTTCCAGGTATAAATGACCCTTCTTGGGAACCAGAGCGTCTAAATCTGCAGAGCCTAAACTTTTTCTGGTAGGAAGCATAAATTTCTAAGGGGGGTCAGAGGGAATGATGGTAAGCAATACCATTTTGGCATTCGCCCCTTGTCCTCAGACTCATTTTTCTACCTGTTGAGAACTCAATACACCATCGTATAGTGATTGTTGATTTAAGGTATGTACTGCATACCCAATAACATACTCTGTCCTTGAAGAGTTTCAATTCCAAGCTGTGACCTAAAGTGCATCTTTAAGAGGCATTTCGCTGCTCTACTACGCCAGGAGATTCTGGGTAGTGGGGTTTGTAATGGAACCAGTGGATGCCATGTTTGTATGCCTACTGCTGCATTTCCTTTCCTGTGAAGTCCCTTGATCCATGGTGATATTATGCAAAATCCTTGGTTGGTGGATTGGAGTTCTAAAATCTCTGTAGATGAGGTCTCAAGGTCAAGAGAGGCAAAGCCCTGGCTGGATTATCCTGGTCAAGGTGAATCGCTGCCCTGTCCAGGGTGGAAGGGTTCCAGTGTAATCAACTTGCCCCCAGGTGGCAGGTAGGTCTTCTCAGGGGACAGTGCTACTGGCTGACAGGCCTGACAATCAGCAGTGGTGACAACTAGATCAGCTTTGGCGAATGAGAGCTCTAGTTGTCGGGCCCCATGCATGGCCTTCGTCCTGTCACCATGGCCGTTCCATTCATGTGCCCATGGTGCCAGAGCTCGGGAGGCTGATGATAGAGGCTGGCTAGTGTCAGCTGACCAGGTCATTATTTCTCCTTAGTTGATTAGTGCCACTTCAGTAGTTGATGCTCTCTGGTGTCCACTGACTTGCAAAAAAAGATCTTTATATAGCGAGTCTCCACTCACATATGTCCACCCATGTACCTCTACCCCAATATCTTCATCTGTGATCATCTCATCTTTTTCAGGCTAATTTCAGGCTGATGGCCAAGTATTATGGCTATTTGCCACTGCTTATGTGTAGTCACCTTGGGCTACTTCTTTTCCACATGGTGGATGATGGGCTTTACCACCTGGAGCTCTGCCCATTGGGATGATTTCCTCTCACTGGCCCCTTTCAGGGTCACCCTTGAGTTGAGCTGTAGTGAAACAAAACTGTTTCCTTCTGATACCCATACACAGAAACAAGCCGTCCATGGACCAAGCTTAGCCTCCTTCTTTCATTGTCAGCCATTCGTACGGGACTCTCTGCCATGGGGCCATGGATGTGAACAGAGGACTAGGTACTGATGCAACAGTGGTGGATGACATGGAAGCTTGGACCACCTGTTCACGAAGCTGACTTGCCCTCTGGCCCTGCCCATGACGGATCCTGCATGCACCACTCCCATCCTCCCATGAATGGCCACTTGGCTCACTGACCTTATGATTCAGTGGGTCAAACAGCTTGTAACTGGTCACTTGATGCTTCACGGTCCCGTGCTTCCTCTCTACCATGAGGCAGAAGCACTCCAGGCACTGCTTTATGAATGGTGTATGCTTCGCTGTAGATGCCCTGATCTTGAATGCTAGCGGGCTGCACCGTGATTCTCCTATTGAGGTTTGTTTACTCTGCAAGGAGTCTTTCCTTACCACAGATACCTGTAGTTCCATAAGGAGTGTGGGATCATATACTTCAAGTGACAGAGCTGCTCACACCTCAGCCTAGACCTGCTGCAGAGTGCTTTTCTGTTCTGACACCTTTCCATGTTTCTGGCTTGAAGCATTATTCTCAAGTGTGGAATATACTGTCCGCATGACCCAGAGATGGCTAGCAAGCCTTATGCCTTTGTCTTCAGGGTGCGAGGTGTGAGCTGCAATAAGTTTATTTTGGAGGAGGTGTCCTGACATACCTCAGACCACTGGATGCCTAAAAACTTCTTCACTCATGGGGCAGGTGCCTAAGTCTTTGAAAAGTTTCTCTCCCACCCTCTGGAGCATGTCTTTCAATGTAGTCATCACTTCTTTCTCATACAATCTGATTAGCATGTTGCCATTGGGGAGTGAGCCAATGTAAAGATCTGTGGAAGGTCCAGATGGTCCAGGTCCTTGCAGTTAATACTATGACAGAGGGCAGGACTGCCAACATAACCCTGGGGCCAGATTCTGAACGTGCATCTTGGCCATCCTGAGTAAAGGTGAACTGCTTCTGATCCTCCTTTCTGGCGGGGACAGAGAGATTGCATTCTCCAAATCGATGGCTGCACACCACATAGTGAGGCTGTGTGAATCCTCTCTGGCAAAGATACCACGTCCAGCATGGCGGCTGTAATTTAGGCTACTACTTAGTTAGATTTGCACATCCACTGTCATCCACCATGATCTATGCAGTTTTTGAAGGGGCTGGATGAGTGAACTAAACAGGGACATGACAGAGAACACCACCAGTGTATCCTTCATGTCTTTGAGGATGGTACTAATCTCTCCTGTAAACTCTGGGAAGAGATAATTTTTTTAAAACCACGATGGCCGGGATGGGAAGGGGCCAGTCTCAGAGGCTTCGATTTGGCCTTTCCCCATTATAACAGCTCTGTGAGCCAGACCTGGGTTGGGACTTCATGTATCACCTGCTTCCATATGTCCCCCCACCCTCAAGCAGAAGGGCCAGGATGGCATTCTGTGTTTCCAGCATCAATATTAATCCGGACTCCGTGTTCAACAGTCATCCACCTTTCCCCAGTGTGCCATTCGTTACCTGAGGAGCTTGCCATTGGCAGCGGCTTCTCATTACATGTTTAACAAGTGGCTCTTGGAGAAGGAAGCTCTGACTTGTGGCACTTTACAGTTTGTATGGTGTAAATGCCACCACCGTGGCTTATACCAAATCACCAACATGATGTCTCTGAGCACAAGCAGCAGGGCGTCGTTAGACAGTGTAACGGACAAAATGTTTTCCTTCCCTGGCACTGTAATAACAAAGGACCACAAACTAGGGACCTTAACACAATCGAAGTTGATCATCTCACAGTTCTGGAGGCCAGAAGTCTACAATCCAGGTATCAGCAGGGCCATGTGGGTTTCCCTCTGAATCCTGTCGGGAGAATCCTCCCTTGCCTTTTCCAGCTTCCGGTGGTGGCTCACGGTCCTCTGCATCACATTAGTCTCTGCCTCAGTTGTCACATGGCTGGCTCTGCCTGTGTGTCTCTCCCTCTGTGTGTCTTCTTCCTCTTCCATAAGTGAGCACACCAGTCTGTCAGATTAGGGCCCACCCTAAGGACCTCGTCTTAACTAATTACATCTGCCACAACCCTATTTCCAAATAAGTTCGCATTCTGAGTACTGGGGGTTAGGGTTCCAACATATCTTTTTGGGGAGACACAGGTCAACCCATAAGACATAACCTCAAGAGCACAGATAGTAACAAAGTGTGATAAAATAATCAGGAAGTGACTTATAACTATTACTTTTGTTTTAATATAATTTTACAGGGTGAGTTTCTATAATTTAATTTTTAATAGCTTTGTTTAACGATCGGCTTAAAAAATTCCTGACAATTTAACAATCGGCTCTCACGCCCACTTAACAAACGTGCTTCAGCACGCCATGGGTCACGGGTCCCTCTGGAGAAGGACTGGGGAAATCACCAATGAACACGCTTGCTGTGGCTTTGCAGCGTCATTCCTTACAGGGGGCTTGGAATTTGGGATCTGAAAATCAACTCAGGTCTGCAAACAGTCAAGGGACCGTTTATTAGGGCATCTGCCCTCTGTCTCTGGATCATTCACGTGGAGGAGAGTGTGACGTGGAGATGAGCAGGGAGAGATGTGGCGATAGAGTGATGTGGCCACAAGCCACGGAATGCCGGCAGCCACCAGAGACTGGAAGAGATGAGGAATGGATTCTCCAAGAGTGTGGTCCCGCTGACACCTTGATTTGAGCCCAGTGTTACTAATTTCAGACTTCCGGCCTTCAGAACGGTGAGAAAACAAATTTGCATCATTAAAGCCACAAAGTTAGTAGTGTTTGCTAAAGCAGCCACAGGAAACTAATCCAGTTGTCTTGTAAACACTTGTCCCACTTGAGGTATTTGATGATATTCAGGCTTCTCTCTGCATCGGCTCAGATATGCCCATTGAAAGTCTCTCAGTTCCACATGGCACAGGGACTTGCGGGCCTGGGTATTCGACCTTCCTTGAAGCCTCAAATTCCTAGGAAGATCTCCTGAGCCTGTTTCTCTGCTTTATCGGCCACTTAGGTGGACTCTGGCCTTCAAGTTCTGCTTTGAATTGGAGTGATATTGCCCTGGCTCTTTCACCGGCATCTCATCCCCATTCGCCACAGGTAAAAATTTTAACTATCGCCTGGCTAAGTACGGCAGTGTTTCACCTGCCACCAGGGATGGGGTCCCCATTGCCAGCCAAGCAGCAAGTGAACCCATGCCAAAAGCCTGTTGCAGAGTCAGCTCGTTAGGACCACTTGTGACATGAATGGCCTTAGATTAGATTTGCCGGAAACACTGAGACAGAATTGCAATCAGAAGGCTTACTGGGAGTGGGTCTCAGGAGATGCACCTATAAGAACACAAGGAAGGCAGGATTGTGGGGAGCAATGGGATTGCAACGGAGAAGTTAGCCCATCCTGCAGAGAGCATTGCAGCTGGGAGGGCCAGCTGCAATGCAGAGGGACCCCGGCTTTGGTATCTCTATGTTAGGCAACCATTGGCCAAGGGCAGTGCCCTGAGAGGGGGACTAATTTTGGGACAAGGCGTTTCCCTGCAACTGCCAGCACTTCCCCCATGAGGGATGCAGCCTGGAGCCATCAGCAGCCAGCACTCCCAGCAGCTGGGGCATGAGCGTGCGTGTCCTGAACAGTTGCGTGTTAGACGTATGGGATCTGGGTGGAGATCCGAATCCACTGCTCAGCTTAAGCTTCCAGGTCTCCCTTTTGCGTGGCCCTTCCCAGGGCTGGGATGCGGCCTGATCAATGTCTTCACATAGTCATATATTTTTATAAAATAAGCAAACTAAAATATTTTTTCATTTTTGTTTCTTAAAAGGAGCCCCTGAATTGTGGAAGCTTCAAGCTCCACTAATCCTGGATCTGCCCCCAAATGTGAGAACCATGCAAACCAGTTAACCCATGCTGAGTAGGGTTCAAGTAAAGCTGAGCTGCTGTAAGAGACTCTCAAAATTGGTGGGAAAAAAACACAGAAGTATAATTCCCTACCTCCTCGCAGTCCCAAGGGGAGGGGGCCGATGGGCAGGACAGCTCTCCTCAGCCAGCCAGGAATCTAGTCTTTTGCTCCATAATTCCCTAGGGCGGGCATTCTCGCTCTAACCATTTTCATGCATTGACCCCATGGCAGCCTGGCAAAGCGTCTCAGAATAAAAGAAAATACACAGGACAAAGGAATCCAATTTTTATTGTCAGACAGTTATCAAAATATTTTTTAAAACTGTGATATGGTAATTTTTGTGCTTCTTCATTAATGCATTAAATAAAAAGCCACTCATGGCAGCTTTAATAGCTAGTATAACTTAAAAGTAGAGGAGAGCGTACTTGATATTTTAAGATGCCTGCTGGAAAATAATGTAATACGGAAATGTCTGTGATTTCTTTCCCTCCATTTGTAGCAGATGTGTGGTAGACTGAATAATGGCCCCCCAAAGCTGTTCCTAATGCCTGCAAATGGGTCCCCTTATGTGATAAAAGAGACTTGGCGGGTGTGGCTAAGGATCTTAAGATGGGAAGATTGTCCTGGGTTGTCCAGATGGACCCAATGTAATCACAGGGCTCTTTATTAGAAAGAGGTGGGGGGTGGAGGTGGATCTGAGTCCATTGCTTGAGCTGTGGCACCGGAAGCAAGAGGTCACAGCTACGCGAGGAAGGAAACATGGACGGAGGAATGGCGGTGATGTCTCGGAGCTGAAAAAGGCAAGGAAATGGATTATCCTTGGAAGCTTCCAGAGGAACCAGCCCAGCTGACACCTTGATTTTAGACTTCTGACCTCCAGAAGTGTAGCCGTATAAATTCGTGGAGTGTTTTTGTTTTGTTCTTTTGGTTAGGTAATTTTTTACCTTTCGTTGTGAAAAATACACGTAAAATTTACTATCTTAGCCGTTTTTAAGTGCACAGTTAAGTAGTGTGAAGTGTATCCACATCATTGTACAATCGACCACCAGAACTTTTTCATCTTGCGAGACTGAGGCACAGTACTCATCAAACATCTCCCCACCTCGCCTCCCCCAGCCACCAGCAACCACCAACCTCCTTTCTGTCTTTATGAATCTTCCTACTCTAGGACCTCTAATAAGTGGTATCATGCCATATTTGTCTTTCTGTGATGGACTTATTTCACTTAGCATACTGTCCTAAATTTCATTTATATTGTAGCATGTGTCAGGATTTTCTTTCTTTTTAAGGGTGAATAATATCCCATTGCATGTATATACTACCATATTTTGTTTATCTGGTCATTGAGTGATGGAAAATTTGTGTTGCTTTAAGTCACTGAGTTTGTGGTAATTTTTAACAGCAGAACTAATACAGGAAGGAAATGTCAAATTTAGATAGATGTTAGTGAAAATAAAGATGCTTTTCCTGCTCTTCCAAGTTCACAGGCCTGCCCTGAATTCTTAGGCCAGGTCAGAACCCTTGCCCTAGACATTGTCCTCACCTGCACTGTGGAATCTGACTCTCAGACAGGTCCAAGTTCCAGTCTATGGGAAGGAGAAAGAGAGCAGGACCACTTGCCCCGTGTCTGAACGCCTGGATGCTGGCGAGGAGGTAGTCACATGGCCACACCCCCTGCAGAGGATGCAGGAAGTGTCATCTTAGGTTTGGTGGCCCGTACTAGCCCCTATCTCTAGTTCTGAGGAAGGAGGGGTGAGAGGATTTTGGTGGACAAGGCAAAGTCAGCCCCAAGTTCCCCTCAGGGAACTCTCCAGGTGGAGGAGTCAGGTGACAGAGGGCACAGACGAGTTAACTTAACAACTCTGAGGCTGGACATGCAGAATTAGGCCTGGGTGCCAGGCAAAACCGTCTGCCCTTGGCGCACATCTGTGTGAACTTGGCAAGTATATTAACCTCTCAGAGCATCAGTTTTCTCATTTTCAAGGTGGGAGAAAGCACGGTACCTACCTCAGAGAACTCACCGCTCTTGGGTGTGAAAAGCCTCCAGGACAGGGAGGTGCCGGTGAGGGAAACTCTTTATTGTCATGACTTTGCACTTGCTGTTCCCACGGCCTGGGATGCTGTTCCCCCAGATGTCCTCATGGTTCCCTCAGATGTCACCTTCTCCAGCTGTCTTATAGCAGTAACATCTTCTCTGAACCCCTGACTCCATCTCCAGTCTAATCTTTCTGCAGAGCACTTCTTAATAGCGGACATCATATATATTTAGTTTATGATTTTCTTATTGTCTGGCCCTCCCACTGAAATGTTAGCTCCATGGAGGTCAGGGACGTTTGTGGGTTTTGTTCACTACTGGATCCTCAGTGCCTAGAACAGTGCTGGCCTACAGTAGTTGCTCAATAAATGCATTCTAGAATCAATGATTGACTGACTGAATGAATGGAGGTTCCAGTCAATTGTAACCTCAATTGTACAATCAATTTGAAGACCTCAGCTATACTTAAAGTCCTGAGCAGACCCCTCACCCAGCTCATGTTGGTGGCCGGTGGGGAGGGGAGTGGTGACGAGACCGGCCCTTTTCTTTATACTCTGCTGTCCTGGCCTTACTGACTTCGCTTCCCACCCAACAGGGGCACCCTCTGTGGGCTGTCTCCCTGCCCCTAAGCAGCTTCCTCTGGGAGCCTCCAGCCCCCTCGTGGAAATACTTTCTAGGTGTCTGTTACCATCCCCTTCCACATTTGGGCAACCTGCAGAGAGATGAGCCCCCCACCCCACGCCCACCGCATCGGGGCTCCTACAATCCATTTTGTGGGGCTGGATCTGCTCAGCCCTGAGGGTTGTCCTGCTCAGGAAGTCACTTTCCTCATCAGTTTCCCTTTCCCAGATGCTCCGGGCCCCACCCAGCTCCTAGCTCCTCACCCAGGCCACCCCTAGTCCCATGCCTAACTCGCCTCAGACCTTCTGTCTATCCAGAGCTGAGGCAAGAATTACATCCCAGACACAGTCGGGGAGACTGAGACCACAGATCCCGGTGAGACCGAGCCCCGGCGGCGGAGTGGAGGGCAGATGTGCATCCTTTTAGTGAAAGAGGCTGAGGAGCCAGAAGTGAAGCCCGGTGGAGGGTCATAAGAGGGTGAAAGGCACATTCGTGAGTCTCCCCAAACCCCCGCGGGCTGACCTCTGCCTTTGCTCCCTAGGAAGAGTCAGAACTGGAGCTGCAGCTCCCGCCCATTCCCCAGGACCCGGGACCTCAAGCAGCTGCAGGTGAGTTGGGAGAGTCGGGCCCAGCCCCGCCCTCACCTGGTCCCGCTCCTGCGACCCCTCAGGCAGCCCCTTCGCCTCCTCCTCTCCCTTGGCTCTGCCTCCTCGCCCTCCCCCTGGCCTGTTCCCCTCATCTGCCCACATTGGCTGTGCCCTCTCGCCTGTCCCCCGACTTTCCCTTTCACCTGTCTCCTCTCGGTCCTCGTCTCCTGTCCCTCAGGTCCTGCTCTCTCTCATGTACAGCTCTCACCTGTGTCCTGTCTCCCCTCCTCAGGTGTGGGAGCGCCCCGTGGCTTTGGAGGCTGAGCTGGCTCTGACGCTGAAGGTCCTGGAGACCGTGGCTAACTCGACCCTGGGGGACATCCTGGACCAGCCCCTCAGCATGCTGCGCCACATCCACGCCAGACTCCAGGCCTGTGTGAGTGATCGGGGCGCCAGGCCATGTGTGTGGACTCTGACCCCCGAACGTCCCCCTCTGTCCCAGGCCCACCTCACATACCACCCTCCTCTGCCCACAGGTCCCAGCTCAGCCCACGGCAGGCCCCAGGTCCCAGGGCCACCTCCGCCACTGGCTGCACAGGATCCAGGAGGCCGAGAAGAAGGCGAGTGACTGGGAAGAAGCAGCTGAAATCTGGGGCACCTGGGAGCCCAGTCATTGGAGTCACTGACCTGTCCCTTTCTCCCCACAGGAGTCCCAAGGCTGCCTCGAAGCCTCTGTCACGTTCAACCTCTTCCGCCTCCTCACCTTGGACCTGAAATGTGTCGCCAGTGGAGACCTGTGTGTCTGATCCCTGAGACCCACCTGCAACCTGTCCCAGCATCTTAAATATTTTTAATGCACCAACTACTTCCCCTACATTATTGCCTCCAGATTTCTATTTGTTTATGAAATCCTCAAAGATGTTTATTTTTGCACTTTTGATACAATGTGTGAAAATAAACAATTTGCCTGTGACACTGACTTTATATGCTACTGTATAAATGACGGACTGCATGACTGTGGCCCTGTGAGTGTGTATGTATGAGTGGGGGAAGGGGAAGAAAGGGAGAAATGGGGGAGGCAGGAGGAGGGACAAGGAAGTCGGGAAAGAGAGAGGAGGGGGTAGGGGATAGAGAGAGAGAAGAAGAGAATACGAAAGAAGGAATAAATGAGTAGTGAAAAGAAGCATCCTAAGGATGCTTCCAGCTACAAGTAATGGAAGCTTTCATTGCAAGTGACTTAAACATCACACACAGTTGTTATACCAAGTAGTAAGATGTCTAGAGGAGGCTGTGGCTGGGTCAGGTCATTGTCAGTGGGACGATGGCTTTATCACGAACCTAAGGTCTGTATCGGTATTTCTAAGGATGTGCACCAACTGTATGTTTGTGATTCGCTCATCTAAACCAAACCTAACTGTGGTTGTAAACATGGGGTGGCTATTGTCGGGGTGGCGATCTGCTGAGAGGAATGTCACAAAGAGAGTTGTCACCAATAGGTTATTTGAGTTTCATTGTGGGCGTTGTTCTCTGCAGACAATTGTGTCAGCTATAGTTTCATTTCTTTTATTCCAATCTATATGTCTTTTATTTCCTTTTCTTGCCTTATTGCATTGTATAGAAGTGCAGTACTATGTTGGATAAAAATGGTGAGAGAGGACACCTTTGCCTTATTCTCGATCTGAGGAGGAAAACGTTCATTTTCACCATGTAGTGTACTGTTAACTGCAGGGTTTGGTAGATGCTTTTTATCTATTTAAGGAACTTCCCCTCCATTCTTATTTTTCCAAGAGTTTTTTTTTTTTAAACATGAATAGGTGTTGAAATTTGGCAAATGCTTTTTCTGCGTTGATTAACATAAGCATGTGATTTTTCTTCTTTAGCTTGTTCTGTTGAATTATGTCAATTAGTTTTCAAATACTGAACCAGCCTTGCATCCCTGAAATGAACTCCATTGGGTCATGGTGTATAATCCTTTTGATCGATTGCTAAATTCTCTGTGTTAATATTTTGTTAAAGAGTTTTGTGTCTGTATTCATTAATTGTATTTGTGTGAGATAATTGATTCATCTCAAATTTCAAACCAGTTGAGTTAAGGCTTTCTGTTACTTGCAGCCAAAAGCATCCTTAATGATACTCATGGAAATGAAATGTAAGTTTCCCTTGAAATTGAAGAATTCTGGCAGTATGGGATTGCTCTGCCTCCATCACTCCCGGGGACCGTCTTTGATGTGAAGTTTCAAGGTGTTCTTGTATTCAGTATCTATGGAGGGCGATGGGAAGATGAGTAACCTGGGGCTGCAATCCGGGGGACCAGGCACTTCTGCCTACCCCCATCTCTGTGACATCACTATCTCTTCAAAGACCTGTTTCTCGAAAGTTCCACTGCAGGTCTTTCAGATCTTCTGTGCTTCCTCATACCCACTACTCCATCACATTCCTTCTCCCTCACAGAAACCGCCAGGTAGAAATTCCTCATCATCTGCATCACCTGTCCCACCTTCCCCTTGCTCCCCCATCACCACGAATGAGCTGCTTTTCTTCCTATCTTGGGCCAGTGCCTGATCATGTCATTCCTCCTGAAATCACCCCTCTCCTCCCCTCTATTTTTCAAAATTTCCTTTCTACAAGCACTTGCCCATCAGCGGTCTCCCCTTTTATAAAATCTTTTTCTTAACCCATACTCTTCTCTCCAACTATTTCTCTATCCCTATTTTCCGCTGGCTCCACTTCCTTACCTGTTCCAGTCTCCAAAGCCCCGACAGTTGGCTTCTGCCCTCAGAGCTCCGTGCAACCCATCTCTTCATAGCTAGATTCTACGGTTGCTTCTCCAGAACACCTATCAGCAACATCTAACCCATTCCTCACCAACTCCTTCTTGTAACTGTCTCTCACTTTGACTTTTGTGATGTCACACTCGCCTTGTCTCTCTTCAGCTTCTGGCTGCTTCTTCTCAGTCATATTTTCTGGTTCTCTTTCTGCTTCTCACCTCTTAAATACTGGAGCTTCTCACCTCTTAAATACTGGAGCTTCTCAGAGTTTTGTCCTAGATTCTCACCTCTTTTCCCTCTTTGTAGTCTCTCAGGTTATCTCAGACATCCCTGTGGATAACCTGAAGCTAGAGACCAACCCCCTTCTCGCTGATTACCCTTGTATCAGTCCATTTAAGCTGAATTATGCTACGGTAACAAATGACCCTTACATTTCTGTGGCTTATAACAACAAAAGTTTATTGCTCACTCATGCAATGACCACCTTGGGTAGGCTGAGTCTCAGCTCCTCATGGAATCCAAGATGAAGGCGCAGCCCTAGAATATTTCTGGTCTTAGAGTAGAGAGATAAGAACACATGATGGACTATGCCCTGGCTCTTGGAGCTTCTGCCCAGAAATGATTCACACCACTTCACTTCCACTCCCATTTTATTGGTCCAGACAAGCGACGCGGCCAAGGCTGAGGTCGATATGGCAGAGGTTTGTAATTTCTCCCAAGAAATGTATTCCTCACTTCGGAAGAGAAGATATTTTGAATGATAAGGCAGTCTAACATATCTTAAATTCTGATTTCAAGAACAAGGACAAATTAGCTTGATTCTTGTGCACAGAAACCAGCTCAAGGTCAGGTCTAGACAGGACCACCTGATAAGCCAATAGCAACAAAGACTCTGATCCTAAAGGTTTCTTTGCCATCTTTTGAATAATGATCCGTAGGAAGAGATTAGTTCATGGAAACCCTCGTAGGAAGAGCTCGTCTGCAGCGCTGAGAAAGCAGCACTAGGGAGCTGCTCTCCAGTTCTGCGCCCCACCATCTGCGAGAGCAGGGTGGTTTCTTGCGTTCCTGGGACCCTGTTAACATCGTCGGCACTTACGGATTGTTTCTTATTTTTCAAATAAAATACTGTCGCATCATATATGGTTGTAGAACAAACAGAAGTGTCCTATCGTGTTCGAAATGCACATACGTATAACAGGAATTTTTTTCTCCTTAAGAAATGGGAAACCCCAATTCAACTCGCTTAAACAATCAGGAATTTGTAATCCTATAGAATAAGAAGCCTGAGGGTAAGATAGATCAGGAGTTGGCTAATTCAGGAAATCACACTCATGTTATCGATAGTCCAGATTCTTCCCATTTTTCAGTCTGGCTGTCCTCAGCATTTCAGCCTCATCCTCAAGTTGGATCTCCTCATGGTCACAAAGTGGCTTCCGCAGTTCCAGACATTACATTCTCTGGCAATGTCCAGAGAAAGAAAAGAAACAGCATCTCACCGTGTGTCTTTTTTTTTTTATTTCCCACTGAGGAAAACTTTCCCCAGGACCCCCCTAGCAGACTTCCCTTTAAGCCCACACTAACGTCTCACTAATGATGGCAGCCCCCTCATGCCCCTCATATCCCTTACCCCGCTCCACTTTTCCCTCATAGCACCTAACACCTTCTAACATAGCATACATTTGCTTGTTTTTATTGTTGTTTGTTACCTGTCTCTTTCTCTGCTAGAACATAAGCTCCAACAGGGCAGAGATTCTTGTTTGTTGTTCACCTCTGTATCCCCGGCACCCAAAACAGTGCCCCCAGCACACAGTCAGTGCTCAGTCAATATTCATTGAAAAAAATGAATGATGGTCACATTGGTCAGAACTGCGTCCTGAGTCTCAACCTAGATGATTCACTGGCAAGGGACATGGGGCAACTAGGAGGGGCTTGGCCAGAGATGGCCTGGCCTGCTTCATGGAGTGAGGCTGAGGCCCATTTCCCCCGGAGGCTCACAGCAAAGAGGACAGATTTTTTTAAAAATCAAAACTGAGGTTCTTTTGGGCCTCCAGTGTCTATTATAGTTCTCCAACGGCTATTTCATATTGTCTCCCCTCTCCCTGAACCTCCAACTCCCCCTCCCCCATGCCCACTCTCACGGATGGCTTTGCTTCTTCCACTGAAAACACAGAAGCAATAGAAGAGAAATCCCACGTGTTCCCATGACCACATCTGCTCATCCACCGGCACCTGGGTCTAGACACGCTGCGTCTTCCTTTCTAAGTCTGACTTCTTTACTAGGACCCTGAATCCCACCCCTTTCTCACGCAAGAGCACCCTACGCAATTCTCCCTCTTATTTTTCATCGTAATTTTCCTCCGTGTATTTCTATACTTTCTGTTAAAGAAATTTTATCTCAACCCCACATCCCTTCTAGCTACAGGCCCATTTCTCTGCCTCCAGAGAAACAGAACCAACAGGAGATATGTCTACATATCTATATTGATCTATCACGTATCTATCTGTATGAGAGAGAGAACTTGATGATGAGGAATTGGTTCATGCAGTTCCGAGGCTAAGCCGGCGGGGCCGGAGACCAGGATCGCCAACGGGCTGGTCTGGCCCACGTCCAAAGGCCTGAGAGCGAGGGGAGCCCATGCTGTAAGCTCCAGTCTGAACACGAGGAGGCTCAAGACCCAAGGAGTCAATGTTTCAGTTGGAGTCCAAAGGCCGCAGAAGACTGATGTCCCAGCTCAAAGCCGTCAGACAGGCGGAGTTCCTTCGTATTCAGCCTTTTTCTTCTCTTCAGGTCTCCAAATACATGCTGAATCTGACCATTTCTCACCCTGTCCACTGCCCCACCCTGGTCCTGTCCACCCTCTCCTACCTGGACCACGGCAGGAACCTCTTCCCTGGGCTCCCCACTCCTGCCCTGAAGCCCCCAGACTGTTCCCCACACACAGCCAGAGGGACCCCGTGAAAACCTGAGCCAAGTCAGGTTCCTCCCATGCTCAGAGCCCTCTCTTGCCACCATCTCAGTCAGGGCAAAGGCCAAAGTCCATATATAAGGCTCCCATGACCTCCCCCTGTGACCTCTCTGACCCCTTCTCTTCCCCTCTCCTCCCACCTCTCCACTCCGGATACACAAACTCTTTGCCATTCCTCAGACGTTCCTTTGAACTGGCCGTTGTTGCGCTGCCTGGAGCGCTTGCCCCGGTGCCGCCATGACCGCCTCCTTCCCCACCTCCAGTCTCTGCTCAGATGCTTCTTCCTGAGGCCTCCGTGGCCCCTCCGCTCAGAATCGCGCCCGCCCTGCTCCACCCTCTTTGCCCGCTTCGCTCCTCCTCATAGCATGTACCTCTGCGTGGCATTCAATCATTTCACTTATTTTATTTTATTTATTGCCTGTCTCACCAACTGGAATGCAGTTTCTATAAGGGCGATGTTTTTTATCTACTTCGTAAAGTTTGCACTTGTCCCGTCCCCCTACAAATGTGAGTGGTATGACATGTGTCACTTCCGGGCCAACGCTTTAAGGGCCAGTGCAGGCTTCACCTGCTTGTGCCCATGACCAGAGATTGACAATGATCCAGGCTGTTCTGTCACCCTGAGTGAGGACAAGGACAAGCAGAGCCCCAGACGGACCTGGGATGAGCATGTGGTATGAGAAAGAGATCAACCTCTGTGGGTTTAAGCCCCGGAGAGCTGTTTGTTACTGCAGCAAAATGCAGCCTGTCCTAACCGACAGGCTCATGGTCACTGTCCCATTGTGTGTCCCTGAAGAGTAAATGGGAATGTGCACGTAAGCCCCTTGGCAGAGAATCCAGCACATATTAAGGGCTCAAAAAGTGGTAGCTGTTCTTGGCATTACTTTGATTATTACTACTAACATTGTTTTTACTACTATTACCATTACCACTTTTGAGTGTGACGACACCAGTCAATCTAATCCATCCCTTGCCTTCTGGAAGTCTCCTCCTCCAGTTCCCCATAATCACTTTTTAAAATTGAGATATAATTGACATACAACTTATATTAGTTTCAAGTGTACCACATAATGATTCAATATTTGTGTACGTTGCAAAATGATCACCACAATAAGTCTAGTTAACATCCATCACCACACATAGTTACAAAATAATTTTGTCTTGTGGTTAGCATTTTTAAGATCCATTCTCTTAGCAACCTTTAAATATCTAATACAGTATTATGATCACCATGCTGTACGTGGGACCCCCAGGATCTATTTATTTTATAACTGGAAATTTGTTCCTTTTGGCCCCCTTCACTCATTTTTCCCACCCCTCACCAATCTGTTGTCTGTATGTATGTGATTTTTATTTGTTTGCTCATTTCTGTTTTTTAAATTCCACATATAAGCGAGATTGTACAGTACTTGTCTTGTCTGTCTGACTCATTTCACTTAGCATAAGCCCCTCAAGGTCCACTCGTGTCGTTGCCTATGGTGAGATTTTATTCTTTTTTATGGATGAATAGTATTCTATTAAATATATGTACCACATCTTCTTTATCCAGTCATCCATCGATAAACACTTAGGTCGTTTCCATATCTTGGCTATTGTAAATAATGCTGCAATGAACATGGGGGTGCAGATATCTTTTCGAACTAGTGCTTTCTTTTTGGGGGAGTAAATACCCAAAAGTAGAATTGCTGGATCCATAATCACTTCGGTTCTCTGGAAGACTTCAGCTAACACCTAATATCTCAGGGAAATCTCCTAAACCAGTCACATCTCCTAGGGAATGTGGGAAGTTTTAGGGTAAAGTCATATTCTTCATTCCCTATGGCTGCTGTAACAGATTACCACAAACGCAGTGGGTTACGGCAACACAGATATATTCTCTTAAAGTTCTGGAGGTCGGAAGGCCCAAACGAGTCTTCAAGGGTGAACATCAAGGCGTCTGCACGGCTGATTCTTTAGGGAGGATACAGGGAAGAATCGGCATCCTGGCCTTTTTCAGCTTCTAGCGGCCACCTGTGTTTCTGGGCTCGTGGCCCCTTCCTCCGTCTTGGAAGCACACCTCTCCGATCGCTGCTTCCATTATCACATCTCCTTCTCCTCTGTAGGCAGATTTCCCTTGGACTCCCTCTTATGAGAACATGCATTTCCATTTAGGGTTCACCCAGATAATCCAGGACAATCTCCCCATCTCAAGATCCTTCACTCAATTACATCTGCAAAGTCTCATTTGCCAAACAAGCTCATATGCACAGGTCCCGTGATGAGGACCTGGCTATCTTTGGAGGTCATTATCAGTCTCCCATAGACAACCTTCTCTCTTACCATACCCCCACCCCACCCTGGATATCTGTGTCATCCCTCCACCTGCCTCTCACCTGAGCTTCATGGCACCCAAGTCGTAGACTTGACTTTTCATCAGGTAGCTGGCTAACCTAAGTCAAGACTCAGATTCTTGTGGCATCGTGTGCCACCTGTAGCTAAGTTTGATGTAGGCAGTAGTATCATGTGGCACTTCTGAGAAGGGCTCTTAAAGAGTAAGGCATCCCCTTCTTCTGTCCATCCTTCCTATTCTTCAGCTATTGTCTGGGATGTGGATGTGAAGGATGGAGGTCAAGCAATCATCGTGGGCCATGAAGAGGAAGCCACATGTGGATGATGGAGTAATGATACAGAAGGAGTTTGGCCCATTACAACTCTGGAGCCCCAGACAGCTTGGGCATCCACCTCTCTTCATATAAGAGAGACGAGTAACTCCTCATTCCCAATAAACCTCAATAGTAATTTGTGATAGGCAGAATAATGACCCCTCCCAAAGACTTGCAAGTCCTAATCCCCGGTCCCTGTGAATATGATGTCACATGGCAAGGGGGAATTAAGGTTGCAGATGGAATAGAAGCTGCGGATCAGCTGTCCTTAAATAAGGAAATTATCCTGGGTTATCTGAGTGAGTCCAGTCCTTTAAAGTGGAAGCGTGGGCAGGACAGGAGGTCAGGGCAGAGAGAGATTTGAAGTTGCTAATTTGCTGGCTTTGAAGAAAGAAGGGCCCAGAGTCAAGGAATGCAAATAGCCTGAAACTAGAAAATGGGAGGAAAATGGATTGTCCCCTGGAGCTTCCAGAAGGAATGCAGCCCTGCCGACACCCCAATGTTAGCCCAGTGACACCCATCTCGGACTTCTGACCTCCAGCCCTTTCAGATAATAAATCTGTATTGTTTTAAACCACTGAGTTTGAAATTGTTTGTCATGGTAGCAATAGGAAACCAATGCATAATCGATCCAGGCTTCTCCCCCCAATTCTTTCTGTGTCGTCAAGGCCCTTGATTAATAATAATCAAAATCAACACCGACATTCATAGTTAACATACTGAGCACTTCCTGCGTGCCTGACACGAACTCAGCATGCTACGTTTATTATCTTATGTGAGCCACACAACGCTCCTACAAAGGAAGTGAAAATCCTTAAAGACAAATGGTGGGACAAGAAAAAAGGCTGAAAATTAGCAGGTTAAACACCATCTCAAATGTTAGGAGAAGAACAGCACAATAGACTCAAAGTAAAACGAAAGAAAGAATAAAAACCAAATGCACAATAGAAACTAATGCTGTGTATTATTATTAATAAAATAAGATCAAATTAAAGAAAAATATACAATAGAGGATCTACAAAGCTAAATGTCGGTTGTCGTCAGTAATTTGAAAAGACTAATCAAACTGTTGCAATTTATCTTAAAACTGATAAAAGAAAAAAAGAGAATGTATCAGTGACCAATATAAGCAATAAGAAAGGAAACAAATGTCCCTTACAAGACTCAGAGCTAGAATCCACAACTACCTCTTGAGTGCATTATCCCCACTTCACATACGAGGGAGCTGAAGTTCACAGAGATTCAGTAACCTGCCCAAGTTCACAGAGCGCATAAACGGCAAAGATGAGATTTGAACCCGGGGTCCTGCTCTCCCAAGCCTGCTGGACGAATCGCTGTGCTATGGCGCCACCTTGCGAGGCTCCCCGAACCCGTCGGGCTGCCCGAGAAACCCTGCCCCCCTCTCTCGGGTTTAGCTTAGGGTTTCCACCGCCCACTCGCAGGGACACTTGGGCCAAAGTTATTCCAGCCCCTAAGAGCTGCAGACTCCGCTGCCTCCACAGCCTTCCTTCTGAAGTTTATTTGCGTTTCTCTTGCAGTCTCAACCACTCCTCTGCGTCCCCTTCGGCATTACTGACCTCTGAATTCCTGCGATGCCCTCCTGGTGGCAGGTTCTCGATTCGGAGCTGTATTCTTGCTCTGTCTCCACTGGGATGCCAGTCTGTGAAGAGTCGCTTACTCAACGGCCCCCAGCATCCTGGCATCACCTGTGAGCGTGTAGTAAATGCAGAGCCTGAATCCTAC
>NW_006435849.1:39563-44109 GCF_000325575.1 Pteropus alecto
ATCGGGATCTATTGTAACAAGACCCTCTCCCACCCTCCCACCATCCCCACTCCCACCCCCAAATGACCTGCGGCACAGTTAGTGTTGAGTAGCTCTGACCTGGATCTCCAGGGGGCCCTGGGACCCAAGGAGACTTGGAAACAAGGCTCCTCACCCGGGGCAGGTGTATTTGAGAAAACTGTCTCCAGCTCTGTCCTAAAGTTAGATAATGACTGACCTAGCTTCTGTGTTGGAGAAGTTCAAGTTCATTCTGGTCATTTGGGTTCCAGGCACTGTCTCTTGAGTTTCCACCTGGGACCCCCAGGGAGGTCCCTCTTTCTTTTGCTCATGAATTTTTTTTTAATTGCAAAAATTATATGAAATAAGCTTTATATGAGCTGAGAAAATTAAGGTATCAATGCAGGAAATTCTAGGTGTAATAAATAGCCAGTGACATATGAAGCCTTGGAGGTTTGCATGCTCGAGTGCATCAGAATCACCAGGAGGGCGTGTAAAAACTCAGGTTGTTGGGTTTCCACCCTTAGAATTTCTGATTCAGTAGGACTGGGGTAGGTCTGAGAATTTGTAATTCTAACAAGTCCCCAAGGGATGCTGATGCTGTCTGTGGAGGGATTGTACTTTGAGAACCATTGTTTCCAAATCACACGGTCATGGCTGCTTTGGAGGGTCATATTAGCCCTTGAGAAATATAATCCCATTCAATGGCATCTTTACGGAAGTGTAATTAATGAGTTCTGATGCTCCAGTGTGAGCTTAAGTACCTATCTGAATATTTTCCTGTATTTATGCAACAGACTTCACGTTTTCATTTAAACCATGTGCCACCGATAATGTTATGTTCGAGTACCCCGATTGAGACTAATACTTTCTTTTTTCTTCTAGTGGCAATTTCTGTTTGAAAAATATCCAATCAAGGTTGTGAGATCTGAAAAGGAGGATTTTTTTATTATATGCATCGAAATATATCAGTGGATTAAAAAAACCTGTTATTCTTCTTACTGCATTCCCAGAGTCCTTTGCAGTACTTGTTATAACTCTTCGCATTGTGTTCGAATTATTGATTTACTATCTGACTTTCTCAAGGGCTCATGGGCTTCTCAAAGGCAAGACATTCTTCCAATTGAAGAAAACAAAATGTGCAATGAGATACTTATTTTTCGACTATCTGTCCAGTTTGTGTTAATAAACAGTGAGGAAATTGTCTCTGGATGAAGATGCCGTGTGTGTGCTCACGCAGGCGTGTCAGTGAGTCTCTGAGTTTGAGGGTTTGTAGGGTGTAGGGTAGAGTGGTTGAGGGCTGGGGGCTTGTTGGTCATGGTAGGTGTGTGATTCTGTTGGGGACACATTGTGTGGGACTGTATTTTTCTGGGACTGTGTATCAAGCATGTGTCTACACTCAGTGGGTACAGTTCTCTAGAATTCACTAATGAGATTCAGCGACCATCAGTGGCCGACTGTGTGAAGGGGGTCCCCTCCTCCCTGCCCGTGTGTGTGTCCCTGGATTGAGAATGCTGTGATCTCTGTGGGTTCTCTCTGACGCTGGCTGTGTGCTGTGTCCTGTGGCCCGGTGGGTCGTGTGTTCCTGTCCCCGGGTCTGCCTCCCTCTTAGGGTCTCTATGTCCCATGTCGCCGTCCACGTCTGAAGCTCTTGGCCTCCTAGGAGGTGACTGCATCCAAGTGTGTTACACTTACCTGTCTCAGTCCCAGAGTTGGGCCCTTGCGGAGCTGAGAGGGTGGGGGCTCTGTGTCACTGAGGTCAAGGAGGCTGGCTGGGAAGTTAGCGGCTGGAGATTAGATTTCGTGGGGTCATGGGAAGAAAGGAGGGAGAAGGATCCAGGTCTAGTCTGGGGCAGGGCCAAGCCAGGGTCCAGGATTTCAGAATCATTATATGAATAGTCCATAATAGGTCTTATTTATTGAGCACCTACCGTGTGTTGGGCGCTATACTTCGCGCTTTATATTTCTGCTGTTATTTTATTCAATATTACATGTTAAGTATTTATATTATATTTATAAAAAACAATTATGTGGTTGTTCATGTTTATGAATATGAATTCTAAGTTACTTCATAATATAAAGTTAATTTATGTTATTTTCTATTATAATAGTCTATGATCCCAATGAAGTTAGGAGGAAACTGAAGCTCAGAGAGGTAAGTTCATTTGCCCAAGGTTACAGTAAGCGAGGTCACTTAGCAAGGTGACAGTCAAAATTCGAACCCACTCCTGCGTTTCCAGCCCTTGGTGCTTAACCACTGCCAGTACCCTGGTCAAAATGGAGGACAGCGTCTGAGGGACCAGTAGGGAGTAGCGTCAGCCAAGTGACCATGGATAATGGCAGATTGTTGTCAGTGTTGTGTTGTGCCTGTTTACATTTATTGAGCCCCTACTGTGTGCCAGGCACCGTGCTCAGGGCTTTCAAAATAACAGCAATGGCAAATTCTCCGATGGCACTTATTGAGGGCCTTATTGAGAGTGCTGTTATGGGGGTCACTCCATTCACTCTCATGCCAGCGTTCTGAGGTGGGTGCCACCGTGGTCTCCATGAGGCCCAGCGGTGGAAGCATGTGCACAAGCTCATGGAGGAGCTGGGACTCGGTTCCGGCAGCCTGGATCCATAGGTCGTTCCTTTAAGCCTCGCACTTTCTATCATCCTTTATAATCTTCACAGCAATTCTATAGTGTAGGAAGAGATGTTACCCACTTTACAGTCGAGGAAACGTTGGCTCAGACTTGGACTCACCCACAGAGCCACAGACTTGAACTGTTGTTGTCTGTCTGAGCAGCTGGTCCACACTCGGGACCTTGTACCTGTCTGGCAGGAGTCCAGGAACTCCGAAGAGCCTCCGAAGGGCCTTAGCCAGGTTCCCAGGTGCCCCGGGCCCTGTCGCACCCTGAGATCCCAGCCTCCCTCTCCTTCCTGTGCTGCTCCCTAATTTTTCTTTTGGCTTGTGTCATTTCTGCTTGCTGATGGGTGAGCGTTCATCGTATGTTACAAGTATTGTCTGTTTATCCCCGGACTAGGTTTTGTTTGTTTGTTTTTGCTATACAGGAGTTTTAAAGTTTTATATATTTCAATAGATCCTCTTTATTTTATAGATACAAGATTTTCAACCTTGTGGGAAATCTCCTGGCTCCTAGGGAGCGGTGGTGAGGGGTGGCGACCTCCTGTTCCCTCTCCCTCTCGCTCCTAGGCTTACCCAGTGAGGGGTTGGGGCGGGGGAGGGTGTTTGATCGCTTCTTGTCAGTTTGTAATCACTCTTTGTATGCTACAGCTACTTTCCCCGAGCCTTTTGTACATTGCTTTGCAATGGTTTTTAAGTGTTAATGCAAATAGGTCTATCTCAGAGTTTACAGATTCCGGGTCCCCCACCTTCCGTTAAGAAGATCTCCTGCCCCAGAGGGAAGGGGTGAGAGAGAAGCTTCTCCGTATGTCATGTGCCCCTCTCCACCAGTTCCCCTCCAAGGCCTCTCCTTATTCCCAGCCTCTCCTTTCTCAAGGTCTTGGGACCTGTCCATCCTGGAGGCCCGCCTCCCCTTCCCCTCCCTCAGCCTCTCCTTCTGTGCTCATGTGTGTTTGAGGGGGGAAGGGGAGGCGGGGGGAGGAGGGGTGCTGGTGCTGGTTACACTCCCTCAATTTTTAAAAGCTCTTACTACTTATTTATACCTATCAACTTTATGTTATCTTCTGTGTTGCAAGTGACTCGTCCTCCAGTCCTGTTAAGTCCTGTTCATTGACTTCCTTCACAATGCTGTTTGCCACATGAAATCTTAGGTTGCTGAGTTTTATACAAATACGTCTATCTTGTATTTATCAGTTGTGGGTTTCCAGTCTGGGCTATGAAGGTCTCCGGCTCCTGGGGGAGGGGGCGCCCTCTCCCTCCCTCCCCAGCTCCTTATCTCACAGCTTCTCCCTTCCCACGGTCAGGCGCATAAAAGCCCTGGCGGTGGAGCCTTAGCGTCAGCGCCACCATGTCTCCACTGTGCCCCGTGCTGCTGGCCCTGGTCCTGGCCGCCGTCCCTGGCATCCGAGGCGCCTGCCCCGCGGCCGCTGACCTCAAGAGCTCCAACGGGACGCGGATCTGCGCCAAGTTCTACGACAAGAGCGACCCCTACTATGAGAACTGCTGCAGGGGCGCCGAGCTGGCGGTGGAGCCGGGCGCCGACCTGCCCTACCTGCCCTCCGGCTGGACGAACGTCATCTCCTCGCTCGTGGTGGCCCAGCGCTGTGAGGTCACCGTGTGGTCCCGCCGCGGCAAGGGCGGCAAGACGCGCAAGTTCTCGACCGGCAGCTACCCGCGCCTCGAAGAGTACCGCAGGGGCATCTTTGGCGACTGGTCCAACGCCATCTCCTCCATCTACTGCAGGTGCCCTGCTGCCCGCGCCTCTGAGCGCACATTTGCGTCTAGAGCTCCAAGCCCGGGGCCCAGGCCCCAGCTCTACCCCCGGCCCCGGCCTCCGTGTTTGTCCTGACCCCCGAGCCCCTGACCCCAATGAGGAGTCCCTAGAATCAGTCCTAAAGGTTCCCCTCCTCCCCCGCACCCCCT